>NW_027187419.1:71532934-71698859 GCF_028583685.1 Petaurus breviceps papuanus
TGTCTTGAAGAAAGCCAGAGAAGCTAGGAGGCAGAGGTAAAAATGAACATTCCAAGTTTAGGGGATAGCCATTGAAAAGGTATAGAGTTGGGAGAGTTCGCTGGCAAGGAACTGCAAGGAAGACACTACAGCTGTATTTTAGAGTATATGTGGGTCAGGAGTAAAATATATGAAAAATGAAAACATCAAACTGAGGCTAGATTGTGAAGGACGATAAGAGTCCAACAGAGGGATTTTATATTTGATCCTGGACCAGTAGGCTATTTTAGCAGTACAGGCCAGAGGTGATGATGGCCTCTACCAGTGTGGTAGCAGCATCACATATTGTGAAGGTAGAAATGATAAGATTTGAACAGAATACATATGTTGAATGAGTTCAAGACTGGGAAGAATGGTGGTACTCTTGACAAAGAGGGAATAGTTTGGGGTAAAGACAATGGGTTTGGTTTTAGACATATTGAGTTTGAGATGTCTATGGAACACTTCAAGTTCTGTTGGACAGTTCAAGATGTCCAATAAACAGTTGGAGATGTGAAACTGAAGGTCAGCAAAGAAATTATGGTGGGATAAGTAGATTTAAGAATCTTCAGTTTAGAGATAATAATTTAATCCATGGGAGCTGACATCACCAGTGAAGTAGTATAGAGGGAAAAGAGAAGAGGGACTGTGACAGAACCTTAGGAGATTCCTGTAATTTAGCAGACATGACCTGGATGAAGATCCATCAAAGGAAACTGAGAAGGAATAGTCAGAGAGTTAGGAAGTGAACTAGGAAAGATCGATATCTGGAAGAACTAGAGAGGAGAGTATTATTACAAATAACAATAGTAGCTAACATTTATATAGTGCCTACCATGTGCCAAGCAGTGTGCTAAGCCCTTTACCATTGTTATTTCACTTGATCCTCACATCAACCCTGGGCAGCAAATTGTGGCAAACAAAGGTGAAGTGACTTGCTCCAAGGTCACACAGCTAAGAAGTGTCTGAGGTCAGATTTTAACTCAGGTCTTCCTGACTTTAAGCTTGGAGCTCTGTCCACTGTGCTATCTTGCTGCTAGGAGAGAGTGATCTATAGAAGTGGTATCAAACTCAGATGTAAACAGTATTTTACTGAGAGTAGGCACTCTTCTTCCTTATAGATCTATTTTTTTTGTTTTTTCTTTTTAAAAATATTTTTATTAATGGTAACAGTAATAAAAATGATAATAATAGCTAATATTTATATAGACACTGTGCTGATCCTCACGACAACCTTGGAAGGTAGCTGCTAATATTATCTCCATTTTACAGATGAGAAAACAGGTTAAGTGAAGTCATTTAAGCCCAGAATCACACAGCTAGTAAGTATCTGAGCCTCTTCCAGACTGCAAATCCAGCATTCTTCACACTGCTCCACCTCACTATCTCTGTGAAGTAGAAAGTTGGCCTTGGAATCAGGAAGACCCAGATTCAAGTCCCACCTCCGAAAAAAATTAGCTGTGTGACTGAGCAAATTATGGCGATCTCAGAGTGGCTCAGAAGACTCTAAAAACTTGAGGTTGCAGAACAATTGAGATCTGTTTTAAATCTTATAGAAGGATCCTGGCAAACCACATATTGACTTAGGAAACCACATATTATTAATGTCATCTATGTTCTATTGTATTTATATTTATTTCATTAATATTTCCCAGTTACATTTTAATTTGTTTTGGGCTGCTTGGGAGTGTTGCAACCGGCAGCAGGTGTTGGACATCTTTGATCTAGTGTTAGTGATGTCAGAAAGGTCAACAAGAAGGATTTCTGGGAAAAGATTTAGCAGTTAAGAGAGATGGTTAACTTTGGAGAGATCAGTTTCAGTCGACTGATGAAGTCAGAAGCCAAATTATAGGAAGTTAAGAAGAGGGTGAGAGGAACAAAAATGGAGGCAAAGATTATAGCAGCTTTCCCAAGAAGTTTAGTCACTTAGGGAAGAAAAGATATAGGACAATAAACTAGTGAATCCATTAAGAGTGTTGTTTGCTATCTTTGTAGGCAGCAAGGAAAGCATCAAAGAAACTGAAGATTAATGAAGTAGGGATGATGGAGAGGATCAATCTGGTGAAGAAAAATAATGGATTAGGATCACTTGTGCATGTGCAGGTGTTTGCCTCAGCAAGGAGAAGGGCTACTTCTTCCTGTGAGGCAGGAGTGAAGGAGATAGTAGGGGAAGACATGAGTAAAGCCCAAAATTAATAAAAGAAAAAAACACAACTCTAGCAGTATAAGTTGTAGATAAAAAGGAACATGGTGTAGGCAATGAGGAAGGGGCTTTTAAGGTGCTAACAGCCTGCATTTTATACTACTGTGCTTTTAGAATGTCTGTATGGGCACATGGGAAAAAATATAAAAAGTTAGATCTGAAAGTCCCATTATGGATCACTTGTCTAACTTCTTCATCTTATAGATGACACTGCTTCCAGAGAAGGGAAATGGCTTACACAACATCACTGTACACAGCAAGGGTTTTAAATAGAATAGATTCTCAATGAGTGGGAAAACCATGGGAGGGATAGAATTTGGAACTCAAATTTTTTTTAAATGAATGTTAAAAAATTTTACATGTAATTGGGAAATATTTAATGAAAGAAATAAAAATATTTTAAAGAGAAAAAAACAACAAAATATTATAGATACATTTATAAGGAAGAAAAGAGTATCTGCTCTCAGTGAAAAACAAAGGAAGAGCAAACATTAAAAATAAGAAAATATTGACATCATATACTTTACATTGATGCCTATCAAGGATAGTATGAATTTAGAATAGTTTGGTTGCAATCATGAGTGAGCAGAGTTGGAAGTAAGAGCATGTAAGACCATCTTCTAGGTCTGTGTGATTAGGGAGAAGTAACAGATCACCAATCCTTCATTCATTCAAGACATTCACAAGCTGAATCATAATGACCCAGAAGAATCCATGTTGCCACATGATATCATTAATATTCTTGTCTTATTTAACTTTTAACTTCTTGTGTATCTATCCCTTATTTCTTTAACTATAAGAGGAAGACACATAGTATAGTGGGAAAAGCATTAGATTTGAGTCAGAGAACCTGGATTCAAATTTGACTCTGCCTGCTACTGCTGTCATTTGGTCATGTCCAACTCTTCGTGATCCCATGTACCCCTCAGCATGCCAGGTCCTTCTATCCTCCACTATCTCTTGAAGTCAGTCCAAGTTCATGTTAGTTGTTTCCATGCTACTATCTATCCATTTTCTTCTATCCCCTTTTCCTTTTACCTTCATTCTTTCCCAGCATCAGGTCTGACTCTGCCAGTACTCTTAAGAAAATCACTTAAGCCCCTCTGAACCTGTTTCCTTATCTATAAAATAAGGTTGAACTAATTGATGTCTAAACTCCCTGTAATTGTTGAATTATGATGATCCTAAGAAGTATTCCCTGTACAAATGAACCTCACAAAATGTTTCATGTATGTAGTAGCACTCAGTAAATGTGTTTATCCTATTTTCCCTCCTATTTGTCCTTCTCTCTCTCTCTCCAGCCTTTCCCTCCTCATCAGTGCTTTGCTTCTTACTACTGCCTCCCCCAGTTGCCCTGCCTTCTGTCAGCCCCGCCCCCCCCCAAAGCCCTTTTGTCCTCCAAACACACTTTTCTTAATCTCTTCCTGTCCTACTTCCCTAAAGGGTAAGATAGATTTCTATACCCAACTCACTGTTATTCCTGCTTTGAGCCAGTAAGGTTCAAGCAAGGCCCAGCACTGCCCCCTCCATCTTCCCCTCTGCTGTAGTAGGTCTTTTGTACTTCCTCATGTGACATAATTTACCCCATTCTGCTACTCTCTTCCTTCTGTTCCCAGTGCATTGTATACTCCTTCTAACTGCAGTAATAGTGATACAGCTCTTAAACATCACATGTATCATCTTCCCGTATAGGAATGCAAACAGTTTAGTCTTATTGACTCTCTATGTTTTCTCTTTCCTTTTTACTTTTCTATGCTTCTCTTGAGAATTGTATTTGAAAATCAAATTTTTTATTCAGCTCTGGTATTGTCATTAAGAAAACTTAAAAGTCATCTATTTCATTGCATGACCATTTTCGTTGGGTAGGTGATTCTTGGTTATAATCCTAGTTTTTTTGCATTCCAGAGTATCGTATTCCATGACCTTTGATTCTTTAATGTAGAAGCTGCTAAATCCTGTGTATTCCTGATTGTGGTTCCATGGTATTTTAATTTTTTTTTTTTTCTGGCTGCTTACAGTATTTTCTCCTTGTCCTGGGAGTTCTGGAATTTGGCTACAACGTTCCTGGGAGTTAATATTTGGGGATCTTTCAGGAAGTGATCAGTGGATTCTTTCAATGTCTATTTTACCCTTTCTTTCTAGGATATCTGGGCAGTTTTCTTTAATAATTGATTGAAGTATGATGTCCAGGTCCTTTTTTTGATCATGACTTTCAGATAGTCCAATAATTCATTGATTTTCTCTCCTGGATCTGTTTTCCAGGTCAGTTGTTTTTCCAATGAGATATTTCACATCTTTTTTTTCCTTCTTTTGATTTTGTTTGATTGATTCTTGATGCCTCTTGGAGTCATTAACATCCACTTATCCAATTCAAATTTTTAAGAAGTTATTTTCTTCTTTTAATTTTTTTTATCTCCTTTTCTATTTGACTAATTCTTCTTTTTAAGGAGTTGTTCTCGTCAGTAAATTTTTATACAACTTTTTCCTTTTTTTGTGTTTCCTTTATGAAGCTATTGACTCTTTTTCATGATTCTCTTCCATGTACACTTGCATTTCTTTTCCCAGTTTTTCTCCTCCTTCTCATTTGATTTTGAAAGTCTTTTTTTGGCTCTTCCAGGAGTGTTTTGGTCTTGGATTTGTTTTTGGTTTTTGGGCCTGAAACCAGTTCATATTTTTCTTTGAGGTTTTGTTTGTGGATGTTTTGACATTATTATCCTCTTCTGAGTTTGTGTTATGATCTTCACTATCACAATAATAGCTTTGTTTGGCAAAATTATTTTTTGTTTTGTTTTTGTTTTTTGCTCATTTCTTCAGCCTATTTTGTTTTAAAGTTGAGCTCTGCTCCTGGGGTAGAGGTGATACTGTCCCAAGCTTCTTGTGCTGAAGGCTGCAGGCTCTGACTACTTAGTGTTGCTCAGGTGCAACAGAAGGCCTGGCCACTCAGTTGGTGCTATACCAGGTCTGCAAGGTGCCTGTCTTTTTGTTTATTTTGCCATTGTTGAATTTGTTTCGAGGTGCTACTTTATAGTTGTTAGGAGGTAAATCTGAGAGTTCAGGTGATTTCCTATATATTCTGTCTTACCTCTAGCACTAAATAAATGTGTTGAATAAATTGATGTAAATAGTTGCTTTTTATATATAACTATAATATTTGGCTTTAATCCTTTAGACTGTAAGCCCTTTGAGGACAGGAACTCTTTTTGTTAATTGTATCCCCATGTTCATTGGATTGGATTGGATTTACTGGTTTAATCAGACACAATTCAATCATTTATTGAACAAAGATTTATCAGTCACCAACTAAATATAGAGCACAGTGTTAGATACCGTTAACTGAATAGAAATAAAATTCCATGGAGAAAAGAATTCTTTTAACTAAATCCACAAAGAAAAGAAGCTTTTTGAATACAACTATGGAATTTCTAATGTATTCATGGATATTTTCCCTATTTACATTGACTTCAGAGTCAGAACCATATAACATAATAGGGAAGTAGGAGGTGTGGAGACTCTATTGTACCATCACAGTTCTATAAACATTGGCAATTTGTTTGACTGAACCTATTTGGGAATAAGATACAGCAAATCACCACAAATTTCATTCTAATCATGTTTAAGTAGTCACTAAAGTGCCAACAGAGCAAATATAGGAAGGAAAAAGATCCCAAAAAGCATTCTCTCTCAACTTAATTTTAATTCTTTTTCTTTAATGTTTTATTTATGCCTTTTGTATTCTTCACATCACTATAAATTCCTAATAAAATCTCCCTTTTGTAACAAAGTACAGTTAAATAAAACAGACAAAGACATTGATTTTTTTTAACACTGTGTGTTTTCTTCCACTCTCATACCTCTCTGTATAGAGGAGGGAGATATGTTTTATTATCAGATCTTTGTGGTCAAGACTACTCAGTGCATTGAATGGAGTTCCTATGTCCTTTAAGGTTGTTTTTGTTTATATTATTATTGTCTTCAGTGATAATTTCAGTGAAGTGACTGTCTCTCACATCATTTGCAGAACAAATTTCTTAGTAACTTCATTATCCAGTCATAAATGCATATTTTGGATGGGTAACCAGTGAAGCCTCAGACACTATCTTACTTTTATCTTTTGTCTCTTTCATAGTATTTCTCTACCCTTCACAGCACTATGGAATATATTCTTCAATAACTCACTCCAATCTCTCTCTCTCTCTCTCTCTCTCTCTCTCTCTCTCTCTCTCCCCCCTCTCTTCCTCCCTCTCTCTCCCCCCTCTCTTCCTCTCTCTCTTTCTCCCCCTCTCCCTCTCTTTCTTCCTTTCCCTCTCTCCCTTACCTGTCCCTCATTCCTCTCTCCCTTTCCTCTCCTTCCTTCTCTCCTCTATTTGTATACACACATATATATTAAGAAAAATTACATGTTAAAGGGGAGAAAGCAAATGAATTATAGTTAAATAACTAAAGAAAAAAGTATTAAGGCTTTATCCAACCTAGGACAGTTTCTTCTTGATAGCAAAAAAATTGGGGCTGGCTAGGTGGCACAGTGAATAGAGCACAGGCCCTGGAGTCAGGAGGACCTGAGTTCAGATCCATTCTGGGACACTTAACACACTTACTAGCCATGTGACTTTGGGTAAGTCACTCAACCCCAATTGCCCTCCAAAAACAAGCAAAAAAAATTTTTTTTGAACTGAGGTAAACTAGTAGATTAAATAATTTCAAAAGGTTGTTACCTGAATCAGTAGAGGGAATCCTGAAACTGTGATTTCATTAAATCACCGAAATTTCAGAGTACCATAGTAATACAAGGTGGTTATCACTACAACTTGTAAAGATTCTCACCATCTGCTAAGATGATGTATGATAATTAATGTTGTGTGGTTTGTTTGTTTGTTTGTTTAATTTAGGAACCTTTCACGACATTCTTTCTTAATGCAAATGATGGGAAATTTGACCATCCAGATAGAACCTTCTCATCAGTTGCAAGATCTTGGAGAACAAGCCAAAGAGATACATCAGATGTAAAGGTAAGCATATGGGAAGTTAAGGACTACAGGATATTTTTTCCTTCATTGCAGCTACTGAAACCTAAATTATGTGCTTTCAGTTTTGATATTTCTTTTTCTTTTCAAATGAGAATAAGAAAAATTTTACATTTCATTCTCAGCACATTACCATAATTTTTAAAGAATATAGTATACCTCTAAGCGTTTGAAAATAATCTTGTATACAATAGAAAATGATTAAAGGTTCTTTTTTATTCTATGGTTAAGGTGTTTTGTTCTTTTAAAAATCCAATCTAATCTAGATCAAATAATCAGGAGATGGAGAGAAAAGCCCAATAAATTGTTCTTTCCTGCTGTTAATTCAATATTTGGTCTATTCCATAAAACACAGCAGGAATTGGATTTGACCTTAAAGTGTCATATTGTTATAGCTTGCCCAGTCCTGGGTTTGCATAGCCTGGGGCAATTAATAAAGCATTAATGACAAGACCCATTTAAAATGTAGGCTTTTCTGTACAGCTTTAGCTTTTACTTGACTGTGCCTGGGGATATTATGCAACAATACACATTAGATTAAACCAACATACACACAATATACAGAAACAGCCGAGAGCAGAGTAATTTTACAGTCGTTATTACTTAACTATTGTTAAATACAAAGGTTTATTCTACATTTACATGGGATCTTGTAAAAAAAAAAAAATCTTTCAGGAATCTGAACAATAAAATCTTTCCCTTATTCTCATGGTTCTCATTTTCCCTGGTAATAAGGCTACATGATCAGATTTGTACAGAAGTTTAGATGTACCTCATTTTAAGCTCTTATTTTAAGGCAAATTTGTTTCATTACTGTCACATTATGAAATAGAAAAAATTGATGTTATAAAACCTTTTAAGGTCTGAATGAAACCAACGAAAGATAGTAAAATTAGTTGCTTTTTATATCCTTTATTTGTGGGTAGTCTGCAAAACACCTCAGAAAGGCAACTTCTCTGCTACTTAAGTGTAAGAGGATTTTATAAATATAGAACAGCTATCTTGACTTTTTTTCTTAAGGAAAAAAAAAACCACAATCCTATATCTAAGGATGAGGCTTGTGGGTTTTATTCCTATCAGTAGGTATTTTCTCAATATTAATGCATAAACAATGCACAAGCATAATTAGGAAAGATAAGAAAACCTAAAGTATGTCCCACATTTTTGACACTCTGAAAGCTTACGTTTTTCTTCCAGCAGTGTACTCTTTCACTGAAAACTGACCTGAAGATTTAAAGAATCTTTATTTCTCTTGAATTTTAACCTTTTTTTTTTGTGCCATGAATGCCTTTGTCTGGTGAAGCCTATGGTCCCCTTCTCAGAATAATATTTTTAAATTCATGAAATAAAGTACATAGAATTACAAAGGAAACTAAGTATATTGAAATACAGCTATCAAAAATATTTTTTAAAAGAAGTTCACAGTCTCCAGGTTAAAAACCTTTGCCCCAAGGCATATGACAACAACCAAATCCTTTATTTGAGTGGCTTCCCCTCCCCCACCCTACCAGGGGCCCCTACCTTGATCTCTGTGGTGGGGATGAACACTCCTGATGCTTTCAACCACCCTACGGAAATGACTTGGGACTTGTGAAGTGAAAATTCCAGAAGATATAAATTAAAAACTGATATTACTAAGTATCTCTGTATAAGTATGTAACACTTTTCTCAAGGGCTTCTGACTTCAGTCTCAGTTCCCTTTTCTGCCATCCCATACTAAGAACTGGTTTCCTACCCCAGTTCTGAGAAAACCAGAAAACTATTGAAAGAAACAGCAAAATTTACAACAAATGCATTCTGTTCTGCTAAAATGTGTTCTATGGATTGCAGGCTTATGGGCAGGAGCTATTTTTTGTCTCATTTTGAATCCACACTGCTTAACAAAGTACCTAGCACATAGTAGGCACTTAATAAATGTTTATTGGTTGACTGACATTATAATGTGTAAACAATTAAAATTAAAACTAAATCTCAAAGAGTTTTTGGAAAACAGCTCCATGTTTTTGCCCAAAAATATTTATAAAGGTGAAATAGTAAAATTGTTTTTGTTGGACTTCAATTGTATTGTTAAAATTTTTATTTTAGTTGGGTTAAAAAATATCTAGGATTCTCAGTGGGCATGATTTCACTGACCCTTCACTCCTATCTCTTTTGGAAGTTCAAAGGAAAAGTGGTTTGGAAATCAAGTGATCAACAAGCATTTATTCAGTGCCTACTATGTGCTAGATACAATGATAGGGACTAGGGATATGAAGAAAGAAAATGAAACAGTCTCTACCCTTCACAGAGCTGGAGGGAATAATGTATACACATAAGAATGTATAAAAGTGTATTCAAAATATAGAAAGGCACTAGGAGATTGGGTAATCAGGAAAGGCCTCTTGTAGTAGACAGCATTTGAAGTGAGCTTTGAAAGAAATCTAAGGGAGTATTTGGCATATATGGGGGGAAAACATGGAAATACAGGAATGGAATTCGTGTGTGAAGAACAAGCAGGATCATTTGACTCTATTGTAGTATGATTAGAGAATATTTTCTGAAAAGTCTAGAAAGGCAGGATAGAACCTGATTGTAAAGGGCTTTAAATACCAAACATAGTAGTTTGGATTTATTATAAGGGTAATTAGGAGTCCCTAGAGTTTACTGATCAGGGGAACCTGTGCTTTAGAAATGTCACTTGGGTAGCTATATAAAGAACAGATTGGTGCAGGGAGAGACTTGAGGCAGGGAGACTAATTAGGAAGCTACCCCAGTAGTCTAGTTAAGAAATGATGAGGATGTGAACTGGGTTAGTTGCTTTGTAAGTGCAAAGAATGTTGTTAAAGCCCATTTACTTTATTTTTTACAACTAACACCTTACTAAAGGATTGATAAGTCTTTCAGTATTCCCCCAATTTTGCCAATTTCCTGCTTAGGTTAAGACCCCTTCATGCCTAGACAGAATTGATGAACAGGATAGCTTTTTATCCAGTAGCTTCACTCAGATGTTTTATATCAGAATTAACACTGAGTCATAGTTCAAAATTAACATTTTAAAAACTGATTTTTATTTTACTGTAGGTTTATAATGAAGAAATAGAAATGTTAACCTGTCCTATTGTACTGAAATAGGCATAGCAAGAATAAAACAAGGATTTTTATAAAGGAGGTGGGAAATGTATTAGGGACACCTTACAAATGGTCTAAATTCTTATCCTAATTCTCTGATTAAACTATAGTTTATTTTAATTCATGAATAGTAGATATTGTTAATAATATATAATGGGTATAATGACAAATATTCATTGTTCTTAAAATTAATATCAATAAGTTTGACTAGACACATTTCTTTCTCTTTAGAATCATAGAAACGAGACTATTAGAGCTGGCAAGGGTCCTTACAGAGAACACTGTTTGCATTTGAAATGCTGGTTTAACTCAGCACATATTCAATTCAGCACTTTATATGATATAAGATTTACTATTATACTATAAGAAATGAAGGGAATAGTTTCAGAGAAACCTGGGAAAATTTGTGGGAACTGACACCAAGTGAAGTAAATAGAACCAAGAGAACAACTTATATAATAACAATAAGGTAAAGCAAATTTAAGACATAATAACTCTGATAAGCATAATGATCAACCACAATTCTAAAGGATTAATGAAACATGCTACTCACCTTGGTGACTACAGAGTCTCATGTACTCACATACACATCAAAGTATAGAATTTACATATATACACTTATATATTTATATTTCAGACATTTACCAGTAAATGCAGAAATTTCCCTTGCTGGTGTATACATGTTTTAACAGTTTTTTTCCAGACTTAAATTAGGGGGAGAGGACAGTTTTACTGATTGAAAAAAGTGAAATTTTATTTGAAAAAATTAAAACATAGATCTTTATATACAAAAATTTAGAAGATATTACTTATACATGTTACATTTAACTATCAGAATAGAATGAACGTATTTGAATACTCCAGTTTTCTTTGTGTTATTTCTATATAAAAGTATTTTCAGAACTAAGATGCAAATCAGTATTAACATATGGTCTGTACCCCACACTGCTGAAACTTATGAAAAGATAATGATAGAATTCATTCAAACATAATCAATTCAAAATCAATTGCTAGTCAATTGATAGCCTAGTTTTCAAAATAACCAGATGTATTACTAAAATGAAATTTTAATTTTTCTAAGCTTCTTTGTGTGTATAAACACGTACTACATTTATATTAACTTGTTTATGTCTTGGTCTTTATTAAGCATATGTAGTAAACAGAAATTCCTTTACTTGTTTTCACTGACATATTGAAATACATATTTTTGGATCATTTACAAATAAAAACATTCCCTGTCTTGATTTTAATTCGATCAATAGAGCATATATTTTTATTAGCCTGGTAATACACAAGGGAGAACTGGCATAAAATAGTTTTATTTTATCTTTATTAATGTCAGCCTTCTTCTTTGATAATGAGTACAAGTTGGGTAGCAGATTAAAGTGACCTTTCCAGATACAAGTTTTCTAGAAATAGCCTTAGTCTGACCACTTAGCTTTCAAACATTTACTCCTCCCTCTTGTAGGACACTTTTTGATAGCATTGAAATCCAAGTAAGTTATTTTTCTTGCGCTAATATTTCCTAATGCCTTACAAACTTATTATGCTTCTTTTTCAATAGCTGTGTAGATGTCAGAAGAGGTAGCAGTGACAAAATGTCATTAAGGTGACATAGTATAAATTCATACAGTTAATGGAGGTGCTCACCACTGGCTCATTGACCCATAATGAGGCTCTTGCAGAATTAATGGATGCCCTGGGATTAATCTTTTGGAAAAGAGAAAGAAAAAAAAGATGGCAGCTTTAAAGTCTTTCAGTGAATTATATTAGAAAAGTGGAAACGTCTGGAATGGATTTGATTTCACTGAAAAAACCATAAAGTGATATAGTCCCTTAGCAAAACATATTAAACTGAAATGTCAGATTTGATGTAAAAGGTATACAATTATGATAGTGTTAATAGCGGTCTTCTATCACTCTAAGACATACTTTTAAGTCTAATTTCTCAGCAGCTCTAACTTGTCATAAGCTTATAAATTAGAAAATGTGTTTGAGGATGTTTTCTTATATGTAGACAGAAGGCATATAATATTATTAACTGTACCTTGGGGTTTTATTATAGCTATTAAAATAAACTAGGAATCACATTTACAGACACAAAATGTCTGTTAATACTAATTTTGTCATTTCTCTAAAAACATTTGGGTTTTAGCATTTTTTATTTGTGAAATTGTAAGCTACATGAAATCCTTTGAAAGTTATATTTCTATTGAAAAATGGAAATCTAACCTGGTTTACTGAGTAGTGCATGAAAAGAAATGGAAGAGGGGCGGCTAGGTGGCACAGTGAATAGAGCACTGGCCCTGGAGTCAGGAGGACCTGAGTTCAAATCTGGCCTCAGACACAACACAAAAACTAGTCATGTGACCTTGGGCAAGTCACTTAACCCCAATTGCCCTGACCTCCAAAAAAGCAAAAAAAAAAAGAGAGAGAGAGAAAGGAATGGAAGAGATTATTAGTTGAAAAATATCAAAAACATTGGAGTATAATAAATTGAGGAAAATATTAAAGTTCAATGGAATTTTCAATTTATATAGCTCTTCAATTTAAAATACTTGTTGACATCAAATAGCATACCAATATAATAAATTCTATAATAAAATAAAGAAATCTATAACAAAATATAGGTTTTTGTGAAGGAAACATAGTGACCAAGCCTGTAGCCCCAAATATTATCTCAAAACAACCATCAGTTCTATCAAATAGCTTCCTAAAATTCAGTTTCTAATCTGTTGTTTGTTGAGGGGCAGGGGCTTGGGTATATAGAGCCAGCTCAAACCCAATTGATTGTTAAATTTTCACTTTGGGCATTTGTACCTCAGAAATCAGCAAACACTATAAATCAGGATTTAATTTATTATTTTGTTGATATTCCAGACTTAAAAAATTGGTGGGAGAGATGTAATAATACAGATTAAACTTAAAAGTGTGTTGTGGACGTATTTTCTTTTTTTTTTTTTTCTCAAAAAGCTTCTTATTAAACATTTCCCAGCACGCCTGTGTGTTAAGGCAGACCTTTGATTTGGTCAGGTCTCCACAATAAAGGAGACCAAAAACTCTATAATTTATATAGTCTTAGAAAATTGCCTGGCACACAGAGATTGTACCTTGATTATACTATGTTTTTGAAGTAAAATTTGAACCCAATTCTTCTTGCTTCCAAAGCTAACCCTCTATCCACTTCACTGCCTCTTTATTTTTTAATTATATAGAAAAATGAGATCGTTGGATGGAATTTTAAACTTTTTAACCTATTTAGTAGAAACAGCCAGAGTATAGTCAACTTCCAAGAAAGTTATAAATCTCTCTAATCATAAACTGTTTTTAATAATATGCACATACTTTAAAATTTCAAAAATCTGTGCTGTGATTTGTATAAGGGTTACAACCTCTTAATGTCTTAGTTGAAGGTTTCATGAATCCACGTGGCAAAAGTAAATCAATAGATTACCTATCAACCAAACTTCTGGTGATGAGATTGTCTATATTTATCTTGGCTGAATCTCAGATCACAGACACACAAAATCTGTTGGCAGGGCTGTACTTGAAGTCTTTCTAGCTCAGTAGCTGCCAAAAGTACAATGATATATAGCATTTAAGAATCCAGGATCGGCTCCATACCACAATGAGACATCCAAGTAAGATCTTAGTAAAGTTCAGTGAGCAATTTCTATTACATATTGTTATAAACATTGTTGTCAAATGAATGATAAAATAGAATAAATAATTGCTGTTTTTTACAACTTCTAAACCTTTTCCTTTTTCCTTGTACATAGCTGCTTATTTAGTGATCATAAATACATTCTTTTTTCCCAATTTATTCTTAAATATATTCTTTAGGTTTGATTTCAAGGAAGCAAGGAAGGTACAGAGCTATAACAACTACATTCTTTGATTATTATTTTATTTTAAAGTTTGACTTATCAGTATATGTAGTGGTGTTAAATTATTTGACACTTCTGATACACATAAATCTAAATCGTTCTTAAATGGTAACTTTTGTTCAGTGAAAGCATTTTCATGTTTAGTACAGATTTCTCTTCCTTATTACTGAAATATGTTCTTAGTAGTTGCACTAGAGGTTTTTAACATATTAGAGATTTTCCCTCTTATTCTCCTTTCAGATATCAGTAAGAGATAAAAGTGCTTTGTTAACCTTAAAGTGTTATATGGATACAATCTGCTTTTATTATTACTGACTGCTAGATTATAGGATCATAGACATAGAGTTGGAGGAGACCCTAAAAATCATATAATCATCCCTCTTTTTTGCAGATAAGCCCAAGGCTTAGAGATGGTAAAAGCATTGCCCAATATCACTGCTATTTCCAACTCTCTTCACTTTCCATAAGTGGTTTTCACTGAGATATGTCTGGAAATATTTTTAAGGGATCAGAGCTCTATAAACTCTAATGTAACAGAGTATGAATGCCCTTATGTAACTCCAAGTTCTAATTCCTCTACATGATTGCATCTATATACTGAACAAATCAGTTGTTCAGCCAACATTTATCAGTCATCTGTTATGCACTAGGCACTGTGCTGAGTACTGGTAATACAAAGAAAAGCAAAAAGAAGACAGTCTCTACTCTCAAGAAGTTCACATTATAATGGAAGAGACAACATAAAAACAACTGTGTACAAACAAGATATCATTTGGAAAGCACCTGTATTTATAGAACAAAATTTTTCTTTTCAATTTGGTAGATGAAATAGTAAATGAACAGAAGTATTCAGACTGATAAGAAGGGAACCAGGAGATAGCAACATCATGGAAGTCAGAAAAGAGGATAGGAAAAAGGAAATAAGTGGTCAGTAGTGTCATACCAGCAGAAAAATTATGGATGAGAACTAAAGAAAGACCATTGGATTTAGCAAATAAGAATTCATTCTGACCTTCCGCAAAAGTTTCAGTAGAGTAGTGGGAAGACCTACCTCCATCAGTTGACCTATATATTCAAACTCTATAAACCCGAATTTCATAACCTATTTATCTAGACCTGGGTTATGGCCCTGTATTTCTGGCTGCCTACTGCACATCTCCACATAAATATACTCAAACATATTACATCAGAAACATCCTTTGCCAGTCCAGCAGCACACCCCCAACAGGACATCCTGTGCTTCCTCATTAAGTTCCTGGCCTAGTACACCTAATTGTGTGCTGTGCCACGCCGTGCTTGTCAGGTCCTTGGGCCCCTCTTGTACATGCTGTACATTATTGCTGCATCCCAGTGTCAAGAGAAATGACCAGCACCATGTCTTCCTCTAAGACTGTCTCCTTTCCCTTCTCCCTCCCCCTTGCCTTCTACTACCTCTCTTAGTTCCACCTTGTAAAGCCAAGCATGAGCAGCTTTCCAGAGGACTACTGCTGTGAACAGCTTTCAAGGTTCTTATTACATAGTATAGTGAACTCTCTATTCAATAACAAATCAGAGCAAAGCATTCACAGAAAATCAAGGTATGGCATTCACAATGTTACAGAGTATCACAGAAAATCAAAATACAGCATTCACCATGTCACAACTAAACAACTTATCACTAATATGGCCACATAGTTTTCACCAAAGTGGTCACATAGTTTTCAACAAAATACATTCATTTAGTCAATCACAAAATTCTTAATTCAGTCACAAAGTACAAAAGTCAAAGTTTTCCACCCCTAGGTCACAGTAAATCATAATCTTCTCAGTCAGTACACAGTATCCAAGTAAAGTCTTCTTTCAGCTTGACTCAAGGCTGACTCTCAGCTTCCATGGTTCCTCTTCCATGGTCCCAGCTCCAACTGTCACCTGGGTTCCAAGGCAGGCAGCTCCCAGTTCCTTGTCCAGTTCTTCATCTAGTTCCCTTTCCATATTGAAGTTCACAGTGTCCAGTCCACCTTAAGTCCTTCACAGTTCCTGTTTCTGGGAAGACAAAGCTTGACAGAGCCACAGTAATATTCATGCACGTTGCCAGCACCATCATCAATTCACTGTCTGCCTGTGAAATCAACTCAGATCCACCAACAAGGTCTAAGAACTCAACACAAATCATCAACATAGAAATCAACAAAGACCCACAAAAAAGGTCCAAGAGGTCAACACAAATCATCATTAAAGTCCCAGGACCTTCACAACCCTCCTTCAGGACTTATGTAAACATAAAACAAGAAAATCCTCTTTTAGGGCTTCCTGTGGCTTCTGTACAAAGTATCACAAACAAACATCAACACAGAGCAGACAAACAGAGTGCCAGGATACCACGCAAGGTTTCTCCTCCTTGACTCTGCCACCACAAGAGTCCTCTTCTCAGTTCTGCTATCTCTAGCCTGGGCCTCTCCTTATATATGGTCATTCGCTCCTTCCCTTCCTATTGCAAGAGTTCATGGGTTCTAGGGTTCACATGTTCTGTTTCTTAACAGACTTGATACAAGGCTTAAAAGAAACTTGAAATGAAACAAGGTGTTAATTCAGTAGATGAAACAAGGTATAAACTACTTCTGTGCTTGCCATTACATACCTCCTTGCAAGGATTGGAGAGTCAGGGATTAAGGGTCATTGGCTTTACTATAAGGTTACAGGACATGGGTGGGAGTGGGGAGGGCAGTGATTGCAGTACAGGTATTATTGTGCCTTCTAATGATTTAAATAAAAGTCACCATCACATCATGAAAATGAAGACCAATCTGTGCCATAAAATGGATCTCCTAAAGTCTTCCTGAACCCCTGGTGACTTCCTCTCTTAATTTTTCTCTTCCACAGGAGTAGCCACCTAAGCAACAACTTGGAAGTCTCTCCCCAAGGGTTCTTCCCTACAGTTTCCCAAGTAGAAGACTGGCTAATTATGGCTAGTTTATAGCATATTACCAATAAAGAATTATATAGGAAAGCAATGAAAAGAGATATGATTGGTGGGGAAGGTACATTAGTCATGTCGGTACTATGCAGTATCACTAAGAGACATCCTTTATGCTCTTTTGGTATCTTTGCAATGTCAAAAGATCCCATTCTCACTTTCCCCTGCAAACCTGACCATCTACCTAGCCTTCCATATCCTAGTCACTTTTACTCAAAGTCTTGGATGTTATATTGATTTTTCCTTCTTCCTCATCCCCTATATACTGACAGCTGCTAAGCTCTGACAGTTCTACCATGAAGGTATTTTCTTGCATCCATGTAAAATTCATTTATCTTTTCATTGATTCAGTAAACATTTATCAAGCTTTTATTATGTGAGATACACTGTGCTAAAGTACCATGTGAATTACAAAGATAAATACAATATGATCACTATCCTTAAGGAGTTGCTTATCCAGTAAGGGTATAAACATGATATGTATGCAAATAGTAATAATATACATCAGAATATAACAAGCAAATATAAGAAGTACCAATAAAGTGGTATGAAGGAGAGATTACTATAGATTGTAGAGATAGAGAAATCATCATGAAAAGGGGTGAGCATTTGAGATAAGTGGGCCTTAAAAGATGAATTCCATTAAGGTAGAAATGGATTTATGTAGGCAGGTCTTCTTTTAGAGATATAACATTATTTAGTTCAACAAATTATCTATATCATACTTCTGGACTTTGTACAATAATAAAAAGTGCCTGCCTTCTTTCTCTTCAGAGGATCCCAGAGGTTTAAGTCCTTAACACTTCAGCCTGCTCCCCCTTCCTTACAAGGCAGTCTTTGCAGATGGGGTGGGGAGATAAAGACATTACTATATCTGCTAATGGTTGAAATTAAAGTCACCATTGTATGTGCCATAGGTGGAAACTCCTAAGGTCTTCCTGAGCCCCTGGTGAGTTCCTCTTTTCTCTGCCCTCCCCCAGCAAATAGCCTGGAAGTCTCTGCCCAGGGGCTCTTCCCCACAATTTCCCAAGAACCAGAATGACTAGTTATGTCTCTGGTAGTTCGCAACATATTACCAAAAAAGAATTATACAAGAAAAGCTCCTGCATCAAGCATTTATTTGTCAACTTATTCTAATATCTTAGCTAACACATATGACTTGATTCTGCTAGTCCTATTGTAGGACCAGGTTTTAAAAACATCTTGACATTTTAAAGTGATGGGACAAATCTCATCAGTCCAAATTTAATAGAGTTAAATTTAAAGTGCTATACTTGATTTCAAAAAAATCAGAAGAGAGAGCTCTTAATAAACTACCTCAGCTTTTTCTGTGAAGTATGAAACAAGGTCCTAAACTGAGGATAAAAAGAGAGAGAGTGAGTCCCATGGGGACTTGAGGAAAAAGCAAGACTGTCTAGAAAGGCTACTGTTAGAGTAGGACAGCAAGTTGATTGGGGAGGTATAAAAAAAAGGATTACCTGCCTGCAGTGAGGGCCCAGTTGAGATTATATAACAGAAGTTTGCAATAAGGTATTGTATAAAACTGAACTAATTTACAGAAAGGTCAAAGTAGGGAGAACAGGGGAAGAGTGCAGCCAGCTCAACAGTAATAGAGAGAGAGCTTGGAAGCAGCAATGGGAAGCAAGGAATATTATAATCCATCTTCCCTCAACCAGTGATTCTGGGGGAGATGAGTTAAAGTGTAACCAGTGCCAGAGAGGGCAGCCAGGGAGGCTGTGGAGCCAGGTCTCAGTAAGTGCCACAAAGTAAAATGTGTGGAAAAGGCCAAGATTTAAGATGAAAGCTAGTTTAGTGTCTATAGCTGACTGTCCAGAGAACACAGTAGAAGGGGTAGATACCTTTAGAGTGACATTTGAGGATCAAGTTGAGAAGCATAGGAATAAAAGAAGGGACAGTGGGAGACAGAGAATGGAGTTTACATGAAGAGAGCTAGGGGTTCAGGATCACTGGACTAGGGAGGGTATGAGCAGGTGAGCGTTTGTTAATCACTGCTGAATGTGTTCAGAAGGGCTATTAATGTCATTAGGGGTTTGGCCTCAGTGTGATGTCTTCTTGGGGTGTTGGGCAACTTAGGTAAGGAGACCAGTGGGAGAGCTAGGATGGAATAATATTTCTGTCTAATCCCTGCAGGTAGGCTAGGCCAGGAAATTGATGGAGGGAGTAGGAAGAAATAAGAAAATAGATATTAGAGAAAACAGATATGCATTGAGACTAGCATTTCAGATTCCAGTTCTAGGCCAGCTGCTTAAACAAGACAACCATAAATGGAGAAATTTATGATTTTAAAATCACTCCATTTCTATTTCACTTTTTCTTCAAAGTGACATAAATTGCACATTAGGCATCACACATTTACGATCACTTTATTGCAGACATGAATTCAAGCATCCCAGGTATTCTTTCCTTGCTGTTATATTAAGTACTCACCATTTAAGTCACATGTATTAAATATTTTGAACTATTTATTATATTGACAATTTGCTTTTCATAGCATCCAATATGAATTGGAATATAAAAATGTAAATATAAAAACCTATTAGTTGGGCTTTTCCTTTGCCAAATTCAAAGAGTAAATTGTAAATTCCATTTTTAAAAATCCATTGTAATTGAAGTATATTATAACTGATAATGCAATTGAAAAAGACAAAAAGAAAAAGTAACAGGAATTTGTATTTTAAATTCTATACATAGTTTTCTTTTCCATGATGCAGTCTTGAATAATAATTAAGAGAACTTTGCTTTTGTAATAGAATGAAATTTGATTTCTTAAAGTGGATATCTTAAATTTAATAATACTAGCTCACATCTGTATATTATTTTACAGTTTACAAAATATTTAAATGTTTTCATTAATCAAAGTTTTCTGCTGCAAAAATACTCCCTTGATGCTAATATGGCCTGCTTTTTAATTAGTATGCTCTCTTTAATACATAGGTTTTAGAAACACTATCAAGAAAAGATGATATGATAGAATAATACATTGTCATAAAATGAATGTTCAAACCATAGTACAAAAAAATTAATCTTATCTTCCTTGAATATATTATCCAAAGGGGAAAAAAATGGAGGGATTTTCTTGTGTTATACACACACACACACACACACACAATATAGAAAATGTTCAATATTTCAACCATTTTCTGCAGTAGATGTAATATATTTTACTTTTTATCACTGATAGGAATTAATTCCAGAGTTTTACTACCTACCTGAGATGTTTGTCAACAGTAATGGATATAATTTGGGAGTCAGAGAAGATGAGGTTGTTGTAAATGATGTTGACCTTCCCCCATGGGCAAAGAAACCCGAAGACTTTGTACGGATCAACAGAATGGTAAGAGAGATTTTGACTTGTTCTTGATCTGTTAAGTTGATGTTAAATAATCAATGTAGTTCTTTTCTGTTTTAACCAATGAGGATTTCATATATGTCAAAATATTTGTAGAAAAGGTTTAAAATGTAAGAAGGGAAGAAAGGTTTTACAGGTTTGTCTTTTGACAGTTCTACTGTATAATGGAAATTTGTTCTCAGTGCATGTTGTTTCCTTCCATTCTACATTTCCAACCTCTCTCCACAGATTCCACAAATTCTATAGTCCAGTCAGACTAAGCTTATTGTACCTTCACCCCCAGCATCTTATCCTTCTCCTCTCCCTGTGCCTTTCCTTTGTACAAGCTGTCCCTCATTCCCTCAATGTGTTATTCCCCTATTACCTCTCATCTGGACTACTGCACTAGCCTTCTAATTGGTTTCTTTGCCTTAAATCTCTCCCCACTTCAATTTGTTTTCCACTGAGTTATCAAAATGATTTTCTTCAAGTTTAGGTCTGACCATGTCACCTCCCTCCCTCAATTAAATACAGTGACTCCTTGTTGCTTTCAAGATCAAACAGACAATCCTCTGCTTGAACTTAAAACTTTCATCGCCTGAACTCTTCCTACTTTTCCAGTTGCTTACTCTTTGCTCCCCTCCATGCACAGAATGATTCCATTACAATGATCCTCCTTCTTCCGACTCTATATTCACACTGGCTGTTTCCCCTGCCTGGAATGCTCTTCCTCATCACCTCCAACATCTTGCTTCCCTGACTTACCTTAATACTCATCTTAAATCTCATCTTCTGCAGGCCTTTTCACTTTTGTATAGTTATATCAAGATTGAATTTGCCCTTTTGCAATTTCTACCCAATGTTCCCAGTCCTGCTCTCTGGGGCCCACTTCCCAGATTAAAGTTCTAATTCCTCTTCCACAAGGCCAGAAGTCCTTAACCTTTTTTGTATCATGGTCCCCTTTGGCAGTCTGGCAAAACCTATGGACACCTCAGAATAAAGTGTATAAAATTTAGTGTACAAAATACATACGATAACAAAGGAAAACAATTATATAAAAAACTAATCATTAAAATATATTAAAAATAGGTTCATGGACCCCAGGTTATGAACCTTTGTACATGAAACCCCTTCAAATATTTAAAGACAGCTATCTTTATCTAAATCTCTAGACTCCTTCCAATTAAATATCTATCCCTAATGTCTTCAGCCAGTCCTGATATGGTATAAATTTCAGGCTCTTCACTGCTCTCATTGCCTTTTTTCTAAAAACTCAATGTCCCTCTTAATATGTGGCAGGCTAAACCATGTATAATATTCCAAATGTGACCTAAC
This sequence comes from Petaurus breviceps papuanus, assembly GCF_028583685.1. NCBI lineage: Eukaryota > Metazoa > Chordata > Mammalia > Diprotodontia > Petauridae > Petaurus > Petaurus breviceps. The sequence goes on from NW_027187419.1 coordinate 71,554,809, forward strand.
CAGTGCAGAATACAGAATAATTGTGACCTCCTATTCCTGGAATCTGATCCTCTCTTAATATACCTCAAGGCCAAACTGGCCTATTGAAGTAGGTCCACTCACTTGCAGCCTTTGGAATGAAGGCTCTTTAAGTGAGGAACTTGTGATGAGATTTGATCAGTTATTCCTACCCTTTTTTTTTTTAAGCAATTGGGGTTAAGTAACTTGCTCAAGGTTACACAGCCAGTTATTTCTGGGTGTGATACTAAGTATCTAAGCCCAGATTCGATCCCCAGGTCATCCCAACACTGGAGCCGGTGCTCTTACTCGCTGTGCTACCTGGCCGCCCCTTTCCTACCCTTTTCAATTTCTTTATTTGGTCCAAATCCTTTTCCAGTTGATAGATTATGTGCCAACACAAGCATCCTAACTACTGAAAAGAGGAAATCCACAAAACTTATGGCTCCAAAAGAGATCTATAAAATGTAATGGATATATTTTGCAGCCAATTAAAGAGTGGGATGCTAGGGACCCTCCAGATCTGTGTCCATATTTGGCATGATGTAGCAGATTCCCAGATTGGGTTGCTTTGGCAGCTCCAAAGATAGCTTCTCTTTCCTTTTTATAGAGGAAAAGTCATGTCCCTAATGTGTGTAAGAGATGATCCTTTTTGCTTTTTTTTTTTTTTTGAGGGGGGAAAGTAGGGCATTTGGGGTTAAGTGACTTGCCCAAGGTCACATGGCTAGTTTTGTGTGTCTGAGGCCAGATTTGAACTCAGGTCCTCCTGACTCCAGGGCTAGTGCTCTATTCACTGTGTCACCTACCCACCCCATGATCCTTCCTTTTTGAGGTTCCAGGATCGTGATTAGTGAAGAGCAGTTACTTCTTTCCAGATATACACTTTGGGATCTTTGGGAGCAGTAATTAACTGAGGGAAATGAGAACATAGAAATGGAATATTTCCTGATTTAGTCAACAAGAGAGATATAGAAGATCTTATCTAAGATGCTGGATGCTATAGGACCATCTGAATACAGATGAACATTTCTCTGTAATGTTATTATTGGGCAAAAGAGACACCTCAGGCAACTCTAAGTGTGGAGGCAAAGGGCAAAAAATAATACTTAAGGATACACACTGTGTTGTTGGGTTTTTTTTTTGTTCTGCTATTCACTCATATCCCACTCTTCAGACCAGGGATGGGGAACCTGTGGCCTCCAGGCCACATATAGCCCTCTAGGTCCTCATGTGCAGCCCTTTAACTGAATCCAAACTTCACAAAACAAATTCCCTTAATAAAAGGATTTGTTCTGTAAAACTTGGACTCAGTGAAAAGGCCACACCCAAGAACCTAGAAGGCCACATGTGGCCTCAAGGCTGCAGGTTTTCCACCCCTACATAGACTATAGCACGCCAGCCCCTTCTGTCCTCTGCTCTCTCAAAGTCTGTCCAGCTTCATATTCATTGTTTCTGTGATTCTGGCTATCCATCTCATCCTCTGCTATCCCCTTTTCCTTTTACCTCCCATATTTCCCAGCATTAGGGTCTTTTCTATTGAGTCCTGTCTTCTCATTATGTGGTTAAAGTATTTGAGGTTCAATTTCAATATTTGACCTTCCAGTGAATAACCTGAATTAATTTCTTTAACTATTGACTGATTTTCTCTCCTTGCTGTCCAAGGACTTTCTTTTTTTTTAATTTATGTTTATTTTTAGTTTGCAACATACATTTCCACAAGATTTTGAGTTACAGACTTTCTCCCCATCTTTCCCCTACCCACCACTCCAAAATAGCGATCCCACTGAATACCCCCTTCCCCAATCTCTTCTCTCCTATATGCTCCTCCATTCCCCCTCCAACTTTCCAGTAGGGCAAGATGTCCAAGGACTTTAAAAAGTTTTCTCCAGTCCCACAATTCAAAAGCATCTGTTGTGCAGCACTCAGCTTTCCTTATAGTCCAACTCTCACTGCTATACATTGCTATGCTAGGAGAATTTCCTTGGGTTATTGTCTCAAATGAAGAATCAAAGATCTCAATGGAAATTGTGGGTTTTTTCCTTGAGATTCTACATGTGAAATGTTTACTCAGATTCCATAGATGAAAGAGAATGGACTCCCAATGCACAGAAATCCTAACAAGGCATTACTAATTAAATTATGTGCAAATATGTATACACATATATATATTCCATAGCAAGCAATATTGGTTCATTTACATTCCTCAAAGTGAGGAAGTGCACTTGTTTAAAAAAATCTTAAGAGGCAAAACTATATCCTTATACATATGATAAAAGGGAGTATAGAACTACAGAGACTAGATATTATAGAGAGCATTTTAGTAAGAACACTCTTTACAGATATAGGTTATGGTATGGTACCCAGGTAGGATATTTGTACATCCACATGGTTTGTCTAAATGTGACTCATGGGAAAGCATGAAGTCTTGCCAACCCATTTCCAAGGGAGATTGATTCTTGCCTGAAGGGGATGTGAAACTGGCCAAACTATTTTTGTTCTCTTCTAGCAAGGTAACAGACTAGAAATATATCTGTCTGCCCCCCTAAATATTTCTGGTCTAAAGGATTTTTTTTATTCAAGTTGCTTTCTTGATTGCCATTCCATAAAGGGGAAGAGTTACTCTAAATTTAAGTGTGTAGCCTCCTCTCCAAATACTGATTAAATGAAAGGCAATTGAAAACAATAAATAATAAGCAAATTCATTTATCTAAGCAAATGGCAAACAGAAATCAGAGAAATTATACAGATTAGAATATATCAGAAAATACAGATATTTAATTATCTTTTTAGATGGGAACAAGATATCTCAGTGAACAAAAAAGGCATTGATCTCACCCAAGGGGAAATTCTCCAGTCTCTAGAGAGGCAAGCTGGAAATCAAAGACATGCTGAGGAATCAGTTTTCCCCCAAATATCTGCCTTCCAAAACCTTTTCTCTTGCTCCCTGGAGTCAGGCCCAAAGAGTCTGAATTCTCTTACGTACTATCTCAGAGCAAGAATGAAGAAGACTGTCTCTCCTCTCCAAAACTCTCCAAAAAGCTCTCCTTCTCACACAGACACATAGCATCATTCTTTCTACCAATTATAAGTCTTAGACAAATGCTCCAGCCTTGAAACCTATGTTATACAGAAACACTTAAAATAATTGGAAAGATATTAATTACTCATGGTTGGGCAGTGCTAATATAATAAAAATTATGAATGCCTAAAGTAACTCAGAAATTCAGTGCCATACCAGTTAAACTACTACTTATTTTATAGAATTATAAAAATCATAATAGAACTCATCTGAAGCTGCAAAAGTACAAGAATCTTGAGGAATATTTTTTAAATGAGATCAAAGGAGACCTAGTAGTGCCTGATGTCAAACTATTCTACAAAGTACTAAACAGCAAAACTATTTGCTACTAAGAAAAAAAATCAGTGGAAAAGATTAACTATATAAAACCCAGAAGCAATACAGTATCATAACATATAACAGCTCACTCTTGAACCAAAAACTGCTGAGAAAACTGAAAAACAGCCTGGCAGTTAAGAATAAATCAGCATCTTATACCACATACCATAAAAAGCACTATGAGATTACATGACCTAGATATAAAAGGGCATATCAAGGCACTTCTGGGAGCCAAGATGGCAGAGTAAGAAGTAAGTCACTCTCACTCTCCCTTACTGGTCTCTAAACACCCAGAATATATCACCCCAGGAAAAACCTTGGGACAGTTGAGCCAGCAGACAGATGGGGCGCAACAGTCTTTTAACCCAGGAAGTCTGGGGGATTAATGGAAAAGGTCCCTCTTGCTCTGGTGGAAAGGGAGCAATACAGGACAGGAGATGTCCCAAAAAGCCAACAGCAAACCCCACATTAGCAAACCAGCAGGAGATCCAGAGCCCCAGGGTGGTAGAGCAGGCAAGTGCCAACACTAGGACCCCTCCACCCGTAGTACCTTGGCACAGGCATGGAAATTAGTCGACTCCCCCAGCCAAACCTCCCAGTGCTTCAGCACAACTCTAGAAAGCACAATCCAGGTGGGTAGGTGTCCTCTGGCAGCCAAACCTTCTAGTGCTACTGGTAGCTGTCTTCCAGGGTCCAGACCTCCCCCATATGCCAAGAACTTCAGTGCTGCTGACTCCAGCTCAGCACCAGGTAAGCTGCCAGACCTCCACAGCCTCCAACTGCTAGCACCTGAGACCCCCACAAGCAAAGCCAGGGACCAGGTCCCTGGCCCCCAGTACAAGAAGCTTGGGTCAGTGCTCCCTGTGTTCTAGCAGGAGAGCTTAACTTTAAAAACCAGGAAATGGGCAAACATCATGAGCAAAAAGCAGAAATGGACAATGACCATAGATTCTTACTATGGGGACAGGGAAGATCAAAACACAAATTCAGAAGAGGATGACAATGGCAGTAGACCCACATCCAGAACTTCAGAGGGGCCTATAAACAGGTCTCAAGCCCAAAAAGACTTCTTGGAAGAGCTCAAAGAAGGACTTTAAGAGTCAGATAAGAGAGGCAGAAGACAAATTGGGAAAAGAAATGAGAAGTATGCAAGAAAGAGTCAATAGCTTGGAAAAGGAAGGACAAAAATTGACTATAGAACTCAAGTCCTTAAAAAATACAGTAGGGGGAGTGCAAGTGGGACCTCCCCACTGCTCCGGCTTCCACCTTCCCCAATCCACGTAAAAAGGGGACTCTAAACAAACTTTAGAGCTGCAGAACCCACAAAATTTATCAACACATAGATAACGAAGGACAAAGTGAGAGGTCAGTGCAGTCTGGACTTTGGGACCCAGTAAGTGGAAGTGCATGGCTTTTGCCCCCAGGCCAAGAAGCCGCTGAGACACTGGCACAGCCAGCGCCATGTGGCAGCTTCAGCTCCTGGCCTGCAGAGTGTAGGGGGACCTAGCACCAGTCTGAAGGGTAATCGCTCCTGCTTTAACCTGCTTGGATCTGGATTGCAGTCTACGGTGGAGGTCCTGGGGTGTGTGTCCAGTTTGCCAGAGCTTGTGGAGACCTCAGAGAGGGAACCCATCTAATACCTCTGGCAGCTGAGAAAACCCCATCGTTTGGGACAAAAGCTCCCCTGTCTGGTGGCAGAGTCCTACTGTGGCAAAAAGCCCAGGGGTCAAGTGACTGAGGGGCAACATGACCAGGCAAAGGAAACAAAGCATTCAGAAGATTCCAACATTAGACTCCTATATGGGGGACAAAAAGGAGCAAAGCATGGAACACAAGGAAGACAGTGAAGGCAGAACTCCTGCACCAAAAGCTTCAAAGGAAAATACAAGCTGGTTACAGGCCATAGAGGACCTTAAGAAGCAGATAAGAGAAGTGGAGGAAAAATTGGGAAGAGAAATGAGAACAATGCAAGAAAATTATGAAATGAGAGTCAACAGCCTGACTGAGGAAAATCACAACTTAAAAACTAGACTAACTCAAATAGCTAACGAGGCTCAAAAAGGCAATGAGGAGAAGAATGCCTTGAAAAGCCAAATTTGCCAGATGGAAAAAGAATCTCAAAAGCTCAATGAAGAGAATCATTGCTTGAGAATTAGATTGGAGCAAATGGAAGCTAATGACTTTATGAGAAATCAAGGTGCTGTTAAACATATCCAAACAAATGAAAGAATAGAAGGCAATGTGAAATATCTCATGGGAAAAACCACTGACCTGGAAAGTAGATCCAGGAGAGATAATTTTAAAATTACTGGACTACCTGAAAGCCATGACCAAAGTAAGAACCTAGAAATCATCATCCAGGAAGTTCTCAAAGAAAACTGCCCTGATGTTTTAGAACCAGAGGGCAAAATAGAGGTTGAAAGAATCCACCCATCACCTCCTGAAAAAGATCCCAAAAAGAAAACTCCTAGGCAAGGTTCCGGAATTCCCAGATTAAGGAGAGAATATTACAAGCAGCCAGGAAGAAACAGTTTGAATATTGTGGAAACACAGTCAGGATAAACCCAGGATCTGGCAGCTTCTACACTGAGGGATCGAAGGGCTTGGAATATGATATTCCAGAGGTCAAAGGAGCTGGGATTAAAACCAAGAGTCACCTACCCAGCAAAACTGAGTATCAGGGGAAAATATGGTCATTCAGTGGAATAGAGGACTTTCAAGCACTCTTGCTGAAAAAACTAGAGTTGAATAGAAAATCTGACATTCAGTTACAAGAAGAGAAGCATGAGAAGGTAAACAGGGAAAAGAAATCATATGGAACTTATCAAAGTTGAACTATTAACATTCCTACATGGAAAAACAATAATTGTAACTTATGAAACCTTTCTCAGTAGTTGAAGGGAGTAGATATATATATAGATATATACATATATATGTCTATATATGAGGGTATATTGGCATATGAATACATATGTGAATGTGTGTATATATGTTTACAGGTATACATAGAGGGCACAGGACCAATTTAACAGGAAGGGATGATACTTAAAAGGTGAAATTAAGAGGTGAGAGAGGAATATAATGAGAGGAGATGGGGAGAGACAGAATGGGGTAAACTATCTCATATAGAAGAGGCGAGGGAAAATGGTTACAATGGAGGGGAAGAATAGGAAGGGAATGGGTCAACCTTATTCCCATTGAATTTGGCTTGAGGAGGGAATGAAATACACAATAAATAGGGTATCTCACCCTCCAGGAAAGTAGGGGGGAAGAGGATGAGAAGGGGGGATGATGGAAGGGAGGACAGGCTGGGGGGGGAGGGAAGTTGGAAGCACCCACTTTTGAAAAGGAATGGGATCAAAGTAGAGAATAGAACAAGTGGGAGGTGGGATAGGAGGGAGGGAAATATAGTCAGTCTTTTACAATATATCTACCTTGTTTTGCATTAGCCACACATATACAACTTATACTGAACTGCTTATCTTCCCAGTAAGGGTGGGTGACAAGGGAGGAAGGGAATGAATCTGGAATTCAAAGTTTTAAAATCAAATACTCAAATATATATATATATATACTATTATTAATACTATTTTACATGTAATTGGGAAATAAGATATACAGGCACTGGGGCATAGAGATCCACTGGAAAAGTCGAAAGGGGTATGGGAGAAAATATGGGAGAGAGCAGAGTGGAGGAGGGGATATCCTTGGGACTGCTATTTTTGGGGCGGTGCGTAGGGGAAAATGGGGAGAAAATTTGTAACTCAAAATCTGTTGGAAATGAATGACATAAATCAGAATTTAATAAAGCATTTGAAAAATTAAAAAAAATACAGTAGGCCAAATGGGGGGGGGGGGGGGGGGAAGTACACTGAAAAAAACTATTCCTTAAAAAGTAGAACTGGCCAAATGGAAAAGGAGGCACAAAGACTCACTGAAGAGAAGAACTCATTAAAAAGAAAAATGGGTCAAATGGTAGAGGAGGTACAAAAGCTAATTGAAGAAAACAATTCATAAAAAGTGGAAGCTAATGACTCTATGAGACATCAGGACTCAGTCAAACAAAATCAAAAGAATGAAAAAATAGAAAAAAATGTAAAATACCTCATTGGAAAAACAACTGATCTGGAAAATAGATCCAGAAAAAATAATTTAAGAATTATTGGTTGATCTGAAACCCATGACCAAAAAAAGCTCCTGAACAGCATCTTTGAAGAAATCATCAATCATATCAAATATCAGGTCAAGAAGAAAATACTAAAAGCAGCCAGAAAGAAATTATATAAATATCATGGAGCCACAGTCAGGAATATACAAGATTTACCAGTTGCTACATTGAAGGATCAGAGGTCATAAAATATGATATTATAAAGTAGCAATCATCAAAACTACTTGTTACTGACTAAGAAATAGAGTGGTGGATCAGTGGAATAGTCTTTAGTGGAAAAGACTCTAGCTTCTGCGATAAGAACTCACTAACAAAAACTTCTGGGAAAACTGGAAAACATTATGGCAGAAACTAGGTATAGACTAACGTCTTATACTGTATACCCAGATAAAGTCAGAATGGGGACATAATTTAGATATAAAGGCTGATACTATAAGCAATGTAGGAGAGGAAGGAATAGGTTACCTGACAGATTTATGGAGAAGGGAAGAATTTATGACCAAACAAGAGATAGAGAACATTATGAAATGCAATTAGAGACAAAGTAGGAACAGCTCAGTTCCTACACATGTATTCCAGAAATGATAAAACAAAAAAGCATCATACCAAATGATGATTTAGAAATAAAAAGAATCTACGATGAGTACTTCATGCAACATTGGTAAACAAAAGAGCATCTCTGAAATCTTTAATGCACCAAAGAGGAAAGCCTAAGCCTTAGAACTGGGAGGCCTTCCAATTCCTAAAGCCTCTCAGTGTTCTAATCAGGAAACTCAGGTCAATCACACTTCAGCCAGGATAGGAAGATCATGGAACTTCAACAAAGAGGTTCCCAGTGTAAGCAACAAAGCTCCTACTTAGAGGGTATGAATAAGTCCAAATGTCTTAAAGGTCCTGAAAGTTTGTAACACTGACCTCAGTGTCCCCTGACAGCCTTGAAGACCTCAACACACCCTCTCTCTTTCTGAAGGATACAAGCAAATTCAGGACCTGCCAACATTTGATGCACAGCAAACACCAGAGAAAAGGAGGGCAAGTGAGAGGACCTCAGAAAATACAAACTGAGGCAAAACAGGAGTCCGTCATTCTATCCAAGTGTACAATAACAGTTACCTTAGCCCTGAAAAAAAGAGTCAGTAAGGAAAGCTAATGAACATTCAGAATAATGCACCAACAGTACAGAAAAATTATTGTTCCAGGGAAGTCCCAAGATGCAAGCCTAGAGGAAAAGTATAATTCCACAGTAACTATGAGTAGAGCCTCAGATTAAGGTATGGTTTACTGACAAGAATCTCTTAGAATTCCTGGAAGAAATGAAATGAGATATGAAAAAGATTATAAATTAAATGAGAACTCTAAAGGAAGGAATAGGAATAATCATTTTAGTACAGGAAATGCAAAATCTTAGCCATGTAATAGACTCTGAAAATTAGAAAAGGATTCTATGGGATTATAATCTAGAAAACAAGTCAAGAAGAGATAATCACTGAATCATTAGACTAACAGGAAATCACAACTAAACCAAAGAAAAAATAAACCAAAAAGCCTGGATATCATATTTTACGAATTCACACAAAAACTGCCCATATCTTTTAAAACCAGAAGACAAGTCAGTCACTTAGTAAACATTTATTAAACACCTACTATGTTCCAGAAACTGTGCTAAGCACTGGGAATACAAAAAAAGGAAAAAGACAGTCCCTGCTCTCAAGAAGCTCACAGTCTAGTGGAGGAGACAACGTGCAAACAGCTGGAAATAACCAGCAGAAGGAGGGCACTAGAACTAAGGGGTGGTTGGAAGGACTTCCTGTAGAAGGTAGAATTTAGCTGGGACTTGAAAGAAGGCAGAGAAGCCAAGGGGCAAAGAAGCAAGGGGAAAACATTCCAAGCATGGGGGTTAACTATTGTGACTAAATCAGAGGGTATGTAGAGGAAGTGTTGTAAAAACTGAAAAGGGAAAGGGAACCAAGTTAATAAGGACTTTGAATGCCAGAGGATTTTATATTTAATTTGGAGGTAATAGGGAGCCACTGGAGTTTATTGAATTAGGGATAGGGGAGGCCATAGTAAGACATGAGATTTTGGAAGATCAGTTTGACAGCTGGGTAGAGGATGAACTGAATTCAATAGACTTGTGGAAGGGAAACCAGCCAGCAGATTATTGCAGTAGTCCAGGAGTGAGGTGATGAGGGCCTGAAATAGTGTGGCAGCAGTGTAAGAAGCAAATGTGAAAAAACATGATAAAGGCAGATCTGCAAGCCTTGGCAACAGATTGTATTGGGTGGGACAAAGGGTGAGGGAAAGTAAAAAGTGAAGGATGGCATCTAAGTTATGAGCCAGGTTGTCAGAAAGGATGCTGGTGCCCTTGAAAGTAATAATTGGGAAGTTTGGAAGAGGGACATTTTTTTGGGAAAAGTTAGTTTTGAAAATGTTGAGTTTCAGGTGTTTGTGAGATATCCATTTCACGGTGTTCAATACACAGTTGGATGAGGGAGCCAGGAGATCAGGAGAGAGATTAGGGCTGTATTAGATTTTGAATCAGCATAAAGATGATTCTAGACAGCCTTCTTAGAGGGTCTAGCCTCCGAAGGGAGGAGAGATAAGAGATAATGGCTAACAAGGGTGGAAAGATCAAGTGAAGGTTTTTTAAAGATGGGAGAGACATGGACTTGTTTGTAAGGAAACAACCAGTAGAAGGGAAGAAGTAGAATGGAGATAAGCAAGAAAAATGGCAATTTGTTAGAGACTATGGAATGGAATACTTGTGCCTGTAGATGGACTTGCCTTGGCAAAAAGATGAGCCACATCTTCATGTGAAGTAGGGGTGAAAGAAGAGAAAATGGCAGAAGGCATCCAGGTGCTTTGAGATGAGGAAGAGGATGGAAGAATGAACTCTCAGCAAAAAGCATCAATTTAAAAAAAATATATGAGGTATGTTTCTCAGCTGAAAAGAGGGAGGGAAGGGAAGCCATAGGAAATTAGAGGGATGAAAAGGTTTGGAAGAGTCATTGTGGGATAATGAATTAATTACAGAGGTATAAAAGGATTGTCTTACCCACAGTGAGAGCTCAATTGACGTTATGTAACATTAATTTGAAGTGGATCCGATCTGCATAGTTTTGTGATTTTTATATAGTTTCAATCAACAGCATATCCTGAATGGAGCAAAGGCAGAAGGTGATGGGAGTGAACCACCTCTGGGGCTTGGCAGGGCAAGATCAGTCAAAAGTCCCCTAGTATGAGAACAGAAATTGGGGAGGAAAAAGATTGAAAGATAGGCACTGAACTCATTGAGGAAAGAAGGGAAGTGTTCTGGAGATCAGTAAATGACAGCTACCAAAAGTTTGATTGATAGAGATGGATTGAGTGAACCTCTAACATGGAAAGGTAACTGAGTGATGGTGATAGTGAGAACCTGGAAGTAGCAAGGAGTATTCCAACTACCCTACCTCATCCAGTGAACTAAAGAAGAATAAGTGAAAGTTCAGCCGGTACTAGAGAGAGTGGCCAGAGAGGCTTTGTCATCAAGAGGGAGCCAGGTCTCCACAAGCAATACAAGATAAAAGGAGTGGGAAAGCAAAAGCTTTAAGAGAAAAAGTTAATGGTCTATGGAGAAGGCTGTCCAGAGAGCACTGTGGAAGGGATAGATAGCTTTAGAGTTGGATATTTAGAGGAAGGGAGAACAGGCTTCATATAAAGATAGCTAGAGGTTCTGGATCACAGAATGGGAAGCATATGACCCAGGTGGGAGTTTGTTAATCTCTACCAAATGATTTCAGGAAGATTAATAACAACACCACTAGGGGTTGGCCTCAGTGTGGTATCCTCTTGGGGTATTAAGCAGCTCCATTGAAGGGACCAGTGGGGAGTGCTAATATTTCTGTCCTATTCCTGCAGGCAGACAAGGCCAATAAATAGGTAGAGGGAATAGGAAGGAATAAGTAAATAAATATTTGAGAAAAAGAAGTATTCATTGACTCCAGCAATTTAAACTAAATTCTAGGCCAGCTGCTTAAACGAGACAGAATTAAAGTAAGTGACTAGAACAGAATTTTATTATGCTTTAGGTGACCTCAGAAAAGCAGGTATAGCAGAAAAGGCAACAGTAAAAATAAATATGATTAAAAAGAGATACACAGGGAAAGCATAATAGTATTTTTAAAGCATATTTTATTTTTTCAGTCAGGAAAAATTCCTCCTTATCTCCTCTCCAGCCCTATCTTTCCCCACACCCACATCCATCAAGAACAAAAGAAAAACAAAATCCTTGTTACAAAAAAGCAAAAGAAATTTCCACATTGGTCATATCCATGTGTGTATACATAAATATATATGTGACTCATTCTGTGCTCTGAGTGCACCTCTATATCAGGAGGTGGTAGCATGTTTCATCATTAGGCTTCTGCAATTATAGTTGGTCAGGACACTGAGAAGAGTTCCTAATTTTTTTAAAGTTGTTTTTAATAAATAAACATTTAGTAAATAAACTTTTAATAAATAAACATTTGTCAAGCTCCTTCTATATTCCAGGAACTGTGCTGAGCACTGGCATACAAAAAGAGGTAAAATATTGTCCCTTCCCTCAGAAAACTCACAATCCAACGGCCAAACAAATGTGCACAAACAAGCCATATCACAGGATAAAGGCACTTAGAAGTAAGAGGAGTTGAGAAATGCTTCCTGTAAAAGATGAGATTTCAGTTGAGTCTTAAAGGAAGCATAGGAAACCAGAAGGTAGAAATTAGGAGGGAGAACGTTTTAAGCTGGAACTAAGAGATGAAGAGTCTTGTCAGTGAAACAGTGAGGGACCACTGTCACATGTTAGAGAACAAGGTGTAAAGAGACTGGAAAGGTAGGATGAGGCTAGTTTATGAAGGGCCTTGAATGCTAGATTTTCTATTTGATTCTAGAGGCAACAGGGAGCTACTAGAATCTTATCTTTTATCGTTTTTGCCACTTCGTTGTCTGTGTATAAATTATTCTCCTGGTTCTGTTCACTCCATTCTACAACAGTTCCCCCAAGTCTTCCCAGGTTTTCTCTGAAAATATTTCCTTCATTTCTTACAGCAAAGTAATAATACATTCATTTTTATAACTAAAGAATACAAGGAACATTCAAGGTTGTTTGTATTCTTTAGAAATGAATAGGAAAAGAGGCCTCCTGAAGTTTTAAAATGTAACATTGATTTAAACTATTTCTAATACTGAAAAAATAAGCAATTATGCATTATGAAAAATAGCATTAAAATTGATATTTCAAGTTATCTTTCTCCTGAACAAAAATGGTTTCTTATAAGCATCTTTGTTGTAAAATATCTTAAATTATATTGGACCTCACTAAAAGAGTAAAATGTTTTCTCAGAACATCATTTACTTGAATCATATGAATAAATGAAACTAGATAGAGTCTTTAGAAATAAGAAAAAATCTTCATATAGTTGAGTGATTACTACTAAGATACTTTTTCCCTCCGGCTACCAGAAGTTCTGATCAGAGATATATTAACTACAAAGAACATGTTCTAGTGATTTATATTTAGAATATTCCTAAGTTACACATAAGAAAAAAAATGTGGAATTTTCTCATCTCTTTGTTTCCTTATTTCAGGCCCTAGAAAGTGAGTTTGTCTCCTGCCAGCTCCATCAATGGATTGACCTTATATTTGGCTACAAACAGCGAGGACCAGAAGCAGTCCGTGCCCTGAATGTTTTTCACTACCTAACATATGAAGGCTCTGTGAACCTGGATAGTATCACTGATCCAGTGCTCAGGGAGGTAGGTGTTAAATACCACATTATTCTAAATTTTTCTGTCATCTCTAAAACACGAATTTGACTTACCCTCTTTTTTAGAGTAAATTTCCCAATGGCATGGCTTATACAAAACACTGAATTTCAGACTCTTGACAAATGTGAAAAAATGAATATGTTAGATGTCAGAAACAAGCAATGAGGTCAGCATGTTGTTGTTCTCTCAGAATTTCTGACATACATCAGGTGGTACATTTCAATATACTATATTCCCTTTCTTTTACTTTCTAGTCTGTTCTGGAAGATGAATTAAGCATTTATTATATATGTGGTACTTATTCATAAAACTTATGTAAACATTTAAATATAAATGTTTCATATGAAAATATAGTGGTGCAATTTTAGGATATAAAAGTAAAATTGCAGCCTTCTAGACAGATAATACAGCAAAAATGTTTCAATAAAATGGTAAAATTCCTTGACAAATGTTTTATTTTTCAATACATTCTCATCACAAAATGTTTGCAATTTGTAAAATGGAATTATATATACATATGATATGCATATGTATTTTCAGGGAAATTATTAATGTAAAACATTATTAAAATCACTACAATAGTACATAAAAGGGTTTTTTTAATGGGTGAAGAGTGTGAAGATGCAACAGCTGCTAGATAAGTGCTGCTGCAGCAGCACTGGGCTCCCCGTTTCCTAGTCCCTGAGCCAGCCGCCATCTGCTGTGTGCAAAACGCTGATACACCACAAGGCTGTGCAGTGGTTTCTTAATCTCAGGGCTGGAAAAATTGTTGATTTTGGAAATTAATCAATACTAAAGGAACATTTACATCTATATAGGTTATTTCTTTTTTTATTTTAAAAATCAATTTAAGCTGAGAACAGAGAAAAGTAGGAGAAGCCTAAATATTAGACCCTTAAGCTAAATATTCAGAGAACACATTGTAAGTGTGTAATTAGGGGCAATATTGTACAAAATTACATTCATAAAGAAATAGAATTATTTCCTGAAGCAAAAACAAGAAGCCAAGTACTGAACAAGTAAAAATTAGGAAATTGCTTTGTTTACCAGCATACCTGATTTAGCGTCCCAGTTATACACAGACCTGTAACCAGATTTTCAGAGACAAAAACCTAGCTTATAAGTTATACACTAAATAGTATAGGTTGTGCTTGAATGTTCATTCTATTTGAGGTCTTATGTATGACATTTAATTGGTTTCCAACAAACAAAAAAAAGACAGAAAATGTTATGTTTCTATTCTAACACTAAGATCAAAGTATTCTTTGATTTAAAGCAAGTATATTTTTGTTTAAGATCTAGTCTCCCCCTCAAGAAAAATCTCTATAATTACCCAACAGAAAGAGAGTTACTAATAATAAAGAGAATAAGCTTCATCTGAACAGTATAGTAATGCAGTATTTGATTATTTCATTCTGGTATTTTCATCTCTTAATTGTGATTTTGTAGGTGTATAGGGAGCTCCCCGTGAGCAAACTCTCTCAATCAGTGAAGATTAGCAACTATTGTGGAACTTACAGTCTAAGATATTACTGAGCTACTGAGAGGTTAAGAGACTTGTCCAGGTTCACATTGCTAATACAGACAGTTCTCACTTAACATAAATCCACATTAGAAAAATTCAATTTCACCTAAAGAATTCTGAAAGAAATCTGGACTCCAAAAAGAAAATATATGTTAACTTTACTGTAAAATGCTGTGCTCTCTGTCTCTGTCTCTCTCTCTCTGTCTGTCTGTCTGTCTGTCTCTGTCTGTCTGTCTGTCTGTCTCTGTCTCTCTCTGTCTCTGTCTCTCTCTGTCTCTCTGTCTCTCTGTCTCTCTCTCTCTCTCTCTCTCTCTCTCTCTCTGTCTCTGTCTCTCTCTCTCTCTCTGTCTCTCTCTCTCTCTCTCCATCTCTCCATCTCTCCATCTCTCCCCCTACCCGCTCTTCTCCCTGAGCCTCCTATTCCCCAACAAAAATAAAACAAACAAAAAAAGCAAACTAAAAACCCTCCAAGTGAAAGCAAGACAGACTCATGGCTACTGCCTATAAGATTTGAATCTCTGGGCCAAGAGAGGAAACTCTGGGGAGACTATCCACCCACCTACAAATCTGGCCTTGCATGACTATCTTGCAATCTTTCCAATCAGTGCTTGGGTATCCATAAGTCCCCTGTCCCCTGCCCTGTATAACCAATTCTCTCTTGTCTGTGTCCGTATACTGACCCCACCCTTACATGTTCTCTCCTCCTGTTTTCCCTTATGTGTCCTTAGCCCCCATGCATCCTTGAACTGTGTGCCAACCCCCTCCTTGTGTGGGCTCCTAGTCCCTCTCCTGCCTCACTCCTTTCCTTCCCCATCACTGGGCAAATTCACAATAGAGACAAATCACTTTATGTGGAGGTTTGCAGGCAGTACATTATTCCCCATGATACCGTATTCTATATTGTGATATATATGGGATCTACAAAACTTGCAGATCATTATTGTGGCAAAGAATAAACTGATTTGTACAGAGTTGGATAGTAGTGTCTTAATAGCCCCACCTCCCACTCACCTTGGGCAAGTACCATAGCCTCTCTGGGGTTGTTTTCCTCAAATTTAAAATGAAGTTGGAGTAGTTGAACTCAAAAATCTTATACAGATCAAAATCTGTGTACCTATGATCTGAGCTATATGATATCTAATAAAGAATTAATAAAATTAGTCCTTTTAGATCAGTATATTGTTGTCATGAGTGCAAGTTTCCAGCCAAAATGCCCACTTATCATATAGACAGCCAAGACATTCTACTAACTATTGTTTGGTGACTGTTCCAGATGACTTAACAGGATGACTAGCTCTGTATATTAACTATGGTAAATATAGTAGCCCATGCTTCATGTAGCCATATTCTGGGATGTTTCTACCTACCCCTTTTTCCTCCTATGTGCAAACATGAACATCAAATTATTCAGAATGGGATTATAGGTGTTGTACAAAACCCTGGGAGATATTAAGTAAATCTCTCCAAATCACTTGTAGTACTATTCCATTATTAAAAGAATTCCCTTTATCTTAGTTCAAGAGTATCAGGTATCTGGAAGGCATGCTTAGAATATGCCCACATACTTCTTTTCTCCCAAGTAAGCCAGTATAGGTCCTGGGATGTTCTCACAGAGATGTTCACCTTGACCCTAAATTACAAATTGCTTAAAAAGAAATACTATCTCTTAAGACCACTAGAGGACCACTGGAGCTCTAACTTAGTAAATAGTCCCTGCTGTCTTAATGTGGCTCTCAAGCATCTTATTTCCACAACGTAATTTTGCATTTAGACTTTAAAGACTATAAAGGTTGCATTGTTCGAACAGAGAGATATAACATAATCTTGTTTCTGCTAGCTTTCTTTGTGAACTTTGGCAACTCCCCTAATTTCTCTACATCAACTGTTCCTCCTATAAAGTAGAAATAATAAATAACATGTGTTTTCTTCCCAAAAATCACTTAGAGACTCTTTTAATAAGTACCATATCAAGAACAAATGCAATAGAACAAAGAGCATTTTTAATTTGGTGTCTAATTAGATCCTCCTAATATGTAAATTATTCCCAGGAGTAATAGGAACTCTGGACAGTACATTAACTTTTTCAGGAGGCTCCTGTTTCTTGAAATGTGCATTGGTATACCAGCAGGTAGAGCAGTTAATAGATCTCTCAGAATGCCAAAACATTATAACTTTTAAGATATTTATCTGAGTTTGTTAACTTCCTTTTAAAAGAATAAATTAATTTTTCCCTCATATTTTAATCATTTATAATACCTTTTTAAATCAACCTTACATTCATATTTTAAGGTTACCATAATCACTATGATATTTTAGCAAATAGTCTACCTTATTTCCAGTAGATCTTACAATTTTATGATTTTGAACTGTAGTTATCTTAAAGGAGACAACAGTTTGGGAGTTAGGTCTAAAATAACTATATTTCTAATTTGTGTGTATTGTACCTATGTAATTGGTCTCTTTTGATAAAACATACACACATCTTTGAGCTTTGAAATAAATGCTAAAACTTGAAGAGCAGCCTAAGGTTATTGATTCATTCTTCTTTGACAGGTGAAATCATGGTAACAGCACTAACCACAGCAATTATGGCATTAAAATGTCAAGAAATTAGAGGTCAGAAGAACAGATAATTTTCTTTCCTGTGTCAGATTAAAAATTGACACTTTGACAGCATAGGATCTCTGGCTGAGAAAATTATGACAGCTTAACTCATCTTGTACTTGTAAAGCAGTAATTGATAATGAACTTTATCATGACAGCCTTCTCCTGTGGAGAAACATGACAGAACAGTCCTGGTACAAAGCCAGTATCTCTCTCCTCAATATGTAAACACCAAATATAGTGGATATTTGATGATATTTCGGATTGTCTTAGCTCTTGATTTACATCATAATTGAGACACGTTTTTCATGGATGAGCTTAACTGGTTTAAGTAGAGTTTGGAATGCTAATGCTTAAAAAATCATTGAGAAAATTACATTCACTTTTGTCCATCTTATTCATTATGCTCCATTCTCTGCTTCACATGTGAAGGTGTACTGTTGCCTGTAAACATAATTAGTGGCAAGGCTGGAACAAGAACCAAGACCTCCTTACCCCTAGGCTAGTATTTTTTTTCCTACTACACTTTCTTCAAAAAATTAGAATAGAGTACTTTTACACATTGGGTTTTCATACTTTAAGAAACTGTGATGACAGCATGGTAACTCCATGGAGGGTGCCTCTCTTCTGCCTTTTGATAGATGATGTAGTTTAAAAACTAAGCAGCCTACAGCTAATTTGATGAACTTTGGTAAAGGTAGCCAGGTGGGTCCTCCTATGAGAGTTGTAAGTTTGTTGCCAGACCATACCAAATAATTATACTGTAGTGAATGTAATTTAATAATTATTTGATAAATCATAAGACACTTTGGGATTATTTTCAGTGCTTCAACATTTTTCACATTGCTTCACCCTGAATGGCAGAGCATAAAATGTGTTGATTGGGGGGGATTTCAAGAAGGTATATAATAAGTTAGTTTTTACTGTACTTTCATTTTAACAGTGGAAAAAATTGTTTTAAAATTATTAATAAATAATTGATTGCATTGGTGATCATAGAAATAATTGTACCAGAAAAATCTCATAGTCCAGATAACATGTTTGTGTCTAAAAGCATAACTAAAAATGCTCTTTAAATGACTACAAAAATATCTTTGTTTTTAGGACAACCAGTCAAAAACATTAATCCATTAAAAATAACCACACTGGTTATTCAGTCATGTAGGTAAAGCATTCATTTGATTGACTTTTTTTTAAATTTCTTTTCAAAAGCTTTTGTAGCACTCTATAAAATCAGATTACTTGCATACATGCACATTTTGTCAAAACTCCAACTATGCCTAGGTTGGAAGTTCATTCAACAGTCATTTTATCAAAACGCTTAAGCAAATCCACAGTCCACATGGCCAAAATGAAAAATTATTAAAAGGACTACTGTTTGACAATGAGTTCTTGTTCCTAAAAGTTAATCCAGCAATATAGTTTTGCTACCAGCCCTAAAGTATATGGTTGATGAAAACTTTCTGATTTAGGGCTGTCTTTTTTAACTCAGAATTTAATATTGATCATATTTAAATTATATAAAGTCATTAAAATGTGGTCTTTTATTCTACTTTTCTGTTACTGGTTTTCTGAGTTTTACTTTTCTAGATTATATTTTCCTCTTTTATCTCTTTCTTTGATCTGACAAGAATAACAACAAAGCATCCCTTTGGATCTGTTATAGTAAAAATATGCCCACAGGACACAGAATAGATCACATCAGTTTTCACTTTATTTTCTTACTGAAATATTCCTTGCTACTACAGAGAACTGACATGATATGGCTGTCAAGAACCAACAAGACAGATAAGTCTTTTGGACAGGATCTGGAATTCTGGCCTTCCCTGGTAGTTGAACCCACAAAATTTATGAAGAAAAAATTAATACATTTTACCATGCTGGTAATAATTTTCTTTGTGACTTCTGATGCTAGCCTCTATAAGCATTTGTTTATTCTTAGTGTGAATTGCTTAACCTAGCTTTCTTACTTTTTTTTCCCTTGCTTAGTGGCAGTAGGCTTTTTCCCCCCTTTTCCGATTTCTTAGATCTGACAAGGGATTTCAAAACCACCCTTCTAGATCTGCATGAGCAATTCATACCCACAGCCCTGCCTGTTTACAAATTGAGTGGGGCCTAATTGTCTCCATATATGGGATGGGAGATATACTTCTTCAGGGAAGTAATTTCATGAAGAGATTATAACTAGTGACAATATAGTTGATAAATATTTCCAAAAGTCTTGAGTTTGTTTCTGCAATAATTGTAATAATTTGGAATTTCCCTGAAATAAAAGCCCTAACAAATTCAAAAGAAAAATCATAATGAAAATTTTTTAAATCACAAAGATCAAATTCTGGGATCAAATTGAGAATTCTCTTGAATTTCATAAGAATTAGCTTTTGAAAAAGAAAATTACCCTTGAAATTGGACTGGAAAAGACCTTAGAGATCTTGTACATCCTACATATTCCTTATTAGTTGCAGTAAAACTTGTGGGACCAAGATGTCATCCTTCAATTTGAGAACAAAATTAGTATCAAGTAAATGATGGCATCAAACTTATTTTGATTAGTGAATAAATCTATAGTTGATTTAGTTTAGTTATCTTTTCTCCTAGTAATTAGAACAGTTCTTAGCTAATTCAAACCCATCAGTTGTTTGCCTTTCAGTAGAAAAGCATAAATAATGCAGATATTCCAAGAATAATGTATGTCGTTTATATGAGATGTGCTTTTCTTCATCCTTATGCTATTTTTATTGTGTGGTGTTGAGAAGTGCTAATTATTGATTTTCAGAAATTAACAGCAAACACTTTAACATGCATTTAAGTCATATTTTACTCAAGGGAAGAGGGGGTGAAAATTACAGCCTGCTGATTGTAACAGAAATAGCTAGAAGGGATTTCCTTTTCTTCTATTAACATAGATTTCAGTTATATTACACAGTTGTTACCTCAGCATAAATTAACAATTATTCAAAATACATTGTGTTGCCTCAGTTTGTTAAAGTAGATATTACTCAATCCAAGTACCTAACCATTTCAGTTAGAGATGTTCAAAGCTTGTTTTTTAAAGGTTTTAAACATATTGATAATGTGCCTACTTAAAGCCATTTGGAGTCTGTACAGTATATCTAAATTATGGTTTTCCATTTATGTCAAGAATAGAAAGGAACATTTTAAAGCATGTCCTGCAGCCTATAACCAAGCCTAATTATTTCCTTAAAATGGAAATTCAATTAAATATAAGTACATAATTTTGGTTTGGAATAATTATACCACCTGCCTAAGAAGTGAATCTTTGTTTCTAAACCATAACACATATGTTTATATAAGTTAAGCTCAGCTATTTTTATGGGGATTTTTTTTACCTTTTAGTGACGAGATCTTCCATGTTAACTTTTTTTTTCAATTTGTATATAAGGAAGAAAGGTTACACTTTCTCCTTTGTTATGCATAATTCATATCTGCAACAGGCTCAGCTATACAAACCCTGAGGCAATAAGGATAGGACTCACTTTAACTTGAATTGGTACACCAGCAAGAATTTGTCAAAGGAGACTGCGTTTTACTCTGCCATCTTGGTTCCACCCCCAAGACTGCCTTTTACATGTGCATTTATGACAGTAAGCTAGACAAGGGCAGGGATAGTATGTTATCCAAGCGTTGTATCTCTCCAGCACCTAAAGCAGTGCTGGACACGTAGCTGGCACTTTAACTTTACAAGGTATTAAGTAAAGAATGAGCAGAGCTATGCTGCCCATGTGCTCTTCATCCTTCCTGGCCTAACAGGTAACTCAGAGTTTCTGCTTTCAAGTCTTAGTGTGAGTCACCACATTTATGCTTCAGTTTTTTTTTTCTTGAAGACATAATGCCTTCTCTCACTGGCTCCGAGAGATATATTGATTTATCACCCAGACAGACTAGAAGTTCTATAGTGCTGGACCTAGAGTCAGGAAGATTCCTCTTCCAGAGTTCAAATCTGGCCTCAGACACTTACTAGCTGGATGACCTTTGGACAAGTCACTTAACCCTCCTTGCCTCAGTTTCCTCATCCGTAAAATGAGCTTGAGAAGGAAATGGCAAACCACTTCACTATCTTTACCAAGAGACACCGAATGGGATCGTGAAGACTTGGACATTAGTGAACAACAACACATTCAGTCTTCAGAGACAGAGAGCAACTTAATCGCCAGGCTTCACATAGAACAGTGAATCAGTGTATCCTCCTCCTTCTACCCTTACCACCATCATATTCTTCAGATTAACAGCTCTAATTGATGTATACCACTAAGTACAGTCACTGACATAAAAATGCATTCCAGCTTCTTGGCATTTCTTTTTAAGTGCTATAAAAAAGTCGGGGTGGAGGGGAGGGAGATTATTTTTGAAGAGTGAAAGAAATACATAGCGCCTGCACTTCCAAAAAGCTGACTGTATTATGTCATTATCATTTAATAATGAGGGAATAAAAATCTTCTGGGCATGAAAAAAAATCTCTTAACTTTAATTAGAAGTATGGTAATATATTAGTGAAGAGCTACAACACCACGGAAATGATACAGACAGAGACCAAACCACATGCTGTGATTTCATTGATAAGAGCACTCAGAGGCTTAGATGGCATTGCTAGAGTCACACAGGCAGTATTTGTCTGTCCAAGACAGAACTCAAACCCATAACTTTCTAACTTCCAGGCCAGCTTTATATTCACACACCATGCTTCCTCTCCAGGGTTTTCTAATTCCTATATTCAGGCATACAGTATCCTAACAAATGAGGCAAAACAATAGTTGTTTTTTTTTAATTACCTACATTTTGCTTAGATCTTCAGCTTCTCTCCTCTGATACATAGACTTAGACTTCCTGTGTTTCATTATAAAGAAAAAGAAAGAAGACTCTGTCATTCTGCTGTTTTGCTATTCTACTGTCTCTAGATTTAGTAGAATATAAGATCACATTTTAATTTTTTATTGAGTCTAATGTTTACAAAGTGAGAAATAATAAAGTATGGATATTATTTGCCTGATTTACTTTGCTTTTATTTTTCTAGCATTAAAAAATAATGTCATATATGATTCTTGCCTTATTATAACAATAAACCAAGAGCCAAAGTGTTATCACTTATTTTCTACCATGAAGTACTCTTCCTATTATGATTTCAAACTTTTCAGAATTTAGCAATCTTTTGCTTTTGTGCTTTTTTTTTTTCAATCGAGTATTGTCTTAAAGGTATAACAAACTAGAGTGTAAACTGTATGTCCTTTTTTGCCTGGAGAGATTGAAGTATTTTCTAGAGAGTTAAGTCACCTATTTCAATCCATATAAGAAAGTTAAAATACTGCTTTCTACTGTCAAGCATTATAATAAAGACACTCAGATGTTTTGTTTTGTCTTACAGAGTTTTATTTACCAACATATTATTCAAAAATTTAATTGAAAAGTGAAATATTTTCTTTGCATGCAGCAAACCAATATGATTTCTTTCATTACTAGTTTTTTCATTGAATTAATCAATTATTTTCATGCTTTGTCAATACAATATATTGTACTGCATTGAGAGAAGTAACCTGTTTCACTTTTTAAACCACATGTGCACATTTTTCTCAGCCAAATTTATTTTTTATCAATTTTGTTTACTAGCAAAAGTCTGCCTTCTCTCCCAACACTCCCCTCCCCCCATGAAAAAGAAAGAAAAACAAAACCATATTATAAACATGTATGGTCAAAGTATTTCCTCTGTGGCCACGTCCAAAAAAAAAAATTACATCTCATTCTGCACTGAGCCTTTCATCTCTCCATGGTTAGCATGTTGAAACCAAGGTCAAATACTCTTATGGCTCAAGTATAGGAAAGAAGGAATTAAACTAACCACTTGGTGGCCAGAATTATTATATTAATCTTTGGGTTTTATCCAGCCATCTCTTGCTGAGCATTCTCTGCTTGATAACTTGTCTAAAAAGTAACGTTTTGGAGAAGAGCATGGGGCAGTAGGAGATGAGCATCTAGTTGTAAAACTGTCATATAGGAGTATCTCTGGGTTCAGTTCAAAAGCAAGGCTAAAAAGTCATTTGGGAGTTAAGCAGAAGACAGCTTTCCTGTCCTCTCTGCATGAAAAGGATATGTTAATAGCGCCCCACCAGACACAAAGGGGAGAAATAAAACATAGTGTTAGGCACTCATATAGCTGCTTTTTAAAGATATGCTAGAGTAAGACCTACATTTTCTCTACATTTTTTTTTCCAGAAACAAGACCTATCTAGGTGTAGGGTCATTCTAGGGTGTTTTGCCTTTTTATATAAGAATAAAGAAGTAAAAGTGTGATTTCATTAATATGAGGAATTCATGAATGAGAAAACTCCTTGGCACCTTCTCTGCAACTTATAGTCTTAGAGAGTTAACTAGAGCACTTAGAGATTTCGGTGGCATGGCCAGAGTCATACAGGCAGTACTTGTCTGTCCAAAGAAGGACTTGAACCCATATCTTCCTAACTTCAAAACCAGCTCTCTTATCAACATACAATGCTTCTTCTCCAGGTTTTTCTAAGTCCTATATTCAGTCCTACCAGTAGATGTGTACACATAGCACTTCCTCCAGGGAGAATATGTGTCTTTTTGAAGATGAACACTAGCTACAGGAAATTCAGTGTCTTTATTCCAATGATCAAATGCTAGATTATAGAGAATCAAGTATAAATAAACGTTAAAGAAATTTTTTTTTCATTTGGGGTTAAGTAACTTGCTCAAGGTTACATGGCCAGTTATTTCTAGGTGTGGTGCTAAGTAAGTATCAGAGCCCGGATTTGATCCCAGGTCATTCCAACTCCGGGGCTGGTGCTCTTACTCACTGTGCTGCCTGGCCGCCCCTATTTTTTTTTTAAAGCAATTGGGGTTAAGTAACTTGCTCAAGGTTACACAGCCAGTTATTTCTGGGTGTGGTACTAAGTATCTGAGCCCAGATTCAGTTCCAGGTCATCCCAACTCTGGGGCCGGTGCTCTTACTCACTGCACCACCTGGCCACCCCTAAGCAATTGGGGTTAAGTAACTTGCTCAAGGTTACACAGCCAGGTGTTTCTGGGTGGATGCTAAGTGTCTGAGCCCGGATTCGATCCCCAGGTCATCCCAACACTGGAGCCGGTGCTCTTACTCGCTGTGCTACCTGGCCACCTCAAGAAATTTTAAAAGGTAAAATTGCTGTTGGTATAATGATTCTGGGACAGCTGAGTGTGGAAAAGGTGAGTCTTAAGCTAAGCCTTGAAAGAAGGGTATTGCTGAAACTGGTCCTGAGGAGGATGAGCAAGATAAAGACATGGGCAGCATGAGCTTAGTTCATGTGGTGAATGGGAGCAAAAGCAACCTGACTAAAGCAGAAGAGGTAAATTAGGGGGAAGTATAGAAAAGTCCTCATAGGTAATTATGTCAGGAAACAGGCAAAAAGTAACTGCACTTTGGTCAGGAGGAAAGTATGTATAGGTCGAGGGAACTGGAGGCATTAGTGAATGGGAAAAGAGGAGAAAGGAAGATATAAAAAAGGGAAGGGGAGAGCTGTATTTATAAAGAGCTTTGCATGGATTATTGAGCCTCACAAAAAACCCAGTTAGGCAGATACTACTGCTATTATTGTTGTTGTTACTGTTATTATTGTTATACATATGAGGAAATCGAGGCCAAATTGGTGAAGGGCCTTTAGGACCCATGGTCCAAGCTCTTTATTGTTGTCTGGCTGTTTTCAGTGGTGTCCAGTTCTTTGTGACTCTTTTGGGGGTTTTCTTGGTAAGGATACTAGAGTGATTCGCTATTTCCTTCTCCAACTCATTTTACAAATAAAGAAACTAGGCAAACAAGGTTAAATGACTTACCCAGGGTCACATAACTAATGAAGTGTCTGAAGTCAGATGTGAACTCAGGTCTTCCCAATTCCAGGTCTGGTACTCTATCAACTACACCACCTTGCTGCCCTGATGGAACTCTTAAATGATTAATTGTTAAAACTCAGGTTGCCTGACTCCCAATTCCAGAGCTCTTACTGTGCTATCTCAGAAAGAATGTCACTAATAGAAATGTTTTGGATTTTTTTTTAATATTCATAGGCTCATCAGATTTAAATCTGAAAGAGTCCTTAGAGATTATCTAGTTTTTCCTCTTCATTTTGAAGATGAAAACATTGTCTGCTTTAAAACTTCTTCAAGAAGAAAAGTTTTTATCTTTGAAATTTTCCTTTAAGGGCCTATATGTACCATTGCTGTGGTTGTGTATTGAGCAGCCTACTCCATTCACCCATTCCTTCTCTACTTGTGATTCATTTCCTAGGTGGGTTTCCCAGTATAAATTTTCTTTCTCTGCTCTGGGAAGTTATAACAGGGGCAGCTAGGTAGCCCAGTGAGAGAGCATCTGCCCTGGAGTCAGGAGGACCTGAGTTCAAATGTGGCCTCAGACACTTAACACAAAAACTAGCTGTGTGACCTTGGGCAAGTCACTTAACCCCAACTGCCCTCCAAAAAGCAAAAAAAAGAAAAAAAGGAAGTTATAACAAAACAATCTGTAATTCTTTTTCTTTAAAAAAAAAAAAAAGCGTCAAGCCCCAGACAGAGACAGCCCTTTGACATAAGATTTCAGGTCTAAATCTCTCCCCTCTCCTCTCCTGGAATACTTCAACTTCAATCATCTCTTCCTCCCTGTATTCCCAATGAGGACACTCAGGCAAGCAAATGTCTTTTGTTAACTGTGCATAAAGACAAAGTAGATGTTTAAAACAAAGAAAAATAAATATACTTCTAAGAAATGTTTTTTTTTTCTTGTGCCCAGGGGAAAAGACTTTAGAATTCTGTGAAGGATGCCAAGAAAAGGAAAAATAAATCACAAATAACCAAGAATTACCATGTTGGAGTATGTGGTAGGACATTGGAGGGTAGAGAGAGGGTTCAGTAATCAAGAATCTGAAGATACAACATCTGTCCAAAAGCTCCTCATGGCCTTTCTGCTCACATAGCCTCATTCCCAAAGGCCTGGTAATGACTCTTCATAGTGACTGCTCTGCCTGTACTTTCCCTCTTCCAATTCTACACAGCTTCTTGGAGTCTTCCCAATTTCCAGTTCTACGCACAAGTCTATACATCTTATTGAGAACTGGGTTCATCCATTGAACACATTCAAACTGTCTTCCTTTCTAAGTGTTCCACTACTCCTATCCATCATTTTAACACTATCTTGAATTTTGATAATTCATTACTTGGCCACTGGCATTGCTTCCCTTTCTTATTCAAAGGATTTGATTAGGTTTTATAAAGGTAACAGTGGGCATGACCACATTTTTCAATGTTAATTTACCACCTTGTTATTAGTCCCTTGCTTTCTGTGGTGTTACATCCTAACCCTTCAGAGACCAATTCCCTTTTAGACTTTGTTATAGCTAGAAAAAGAAATAAGACCCGAACACATTAAACACACTTAAGAAACTGAAAGTGATCTCATTTTAATTTATATTTTAAAATATATTCTTTTATGTTTGCATTTTTGGAACACCTTGAATAAAAATTTTAACAAACAGCATATTAGAACACATCTCAACTCTGTGGGTTCACACTAGTTGACATCCTATTGGGTGGTACATCCTGTTTCATGGTACATGCATGGCAAATAGATACATATAAATAATACATAGTAGAAAAAAAGATTTGTACCTCAACTTATCAAAAGTAATGAAGATAGTGTTGTTATTTACCAACTCTAGGCAAAAATTTTAAAAGCAAAATCTGGTATCACTAGTCCATAAAATAACATTTTCAAATTTTATATCTTTCAAAGAGTTGCTAGTCACATTTATCCTAAAAAGTCCAATGTTTGGGGGCTGTCAGTTGTGTTTGTTGGGTAAAATTAAGAATATTAAGATTAGTATTCCTTTTATGTAAAGCTCAACCCAATAGTATGCTACTCAAATACCTGAGGAGGGGTAAACTAACCCAGGCTGGAAATGAAGCAAGTCAGACCTTCTGTACTGATCAGTAATGGGACAGGCCCCATGCATGGCTGCAATATGGACCTAATGAGCCACTTGGGGAAATCCAGTCTCAAAAAAATTACCCTATATTATGTGAAATGATGTCCAGAAAGGTATTCTATCTAACTTTTCAGAACAGATTTTGTACTTTAATACTTAAATGAAAGTTTACTGTTCATAAAGTATGCAAATTGTTATTCCTTTATACATTATATGTTAATTTCTTGTCCACATCCTTCCATAACTCCCTTGGGAAAACAAGTTCTTAACTTTTATGTGTTTTGGACTGCTATGGCAGTCTGGTAAAACCTATAAACTCCTCAGAATAATGTTTTTAGATGCATAAAATAAAATGTATAGAATTACAATGGAAACCAAGAATATTAAAATACAGTTGTGTGTGTGTGTGCATGTGTATGTTAGATACTAGGTTATTAGATCCTAGGTTAAGAACCCTTGCGTTAGAGGAGCTACACAGCATGTGAGAGGCCTTCTTTTGGTCTTAAAGGATTTTATGCATTCATAAAATAGCTTATTTATAAGGGACCCTACACCCCATTTAGTCCAACCTGTGCCTGAATAAGATTCCTCTCTACAACATTGAAGACAATGGTCATCCAGCTGCACGAAAGTTTGCCCATATGTCAGTCCTGAGTCTTTCTCTTTACAACTTCCTTCCTTGGTTCCTGATTCTGCTCTTTGGAGCTAAGCAGAACAAGTTTCATCATTCATTTAGCCTTTTCAGATACTTCAAGTTGACTGCTGTGGCCCTTCTGAATCATCTGTTTTCCAACTAGTAAGATACAAGTTGAGCTTATTGTTGGGTACTAGTATGATCAACTTTATATTTTAGGGAAGTCACTTTAGCAGCATTGTCAGTCAGCTAGCATCTGTGAAGCACCTTCAGTGTGCTAAGCACAAAAAGAGGCAAAAGACAGTCTCTGCCCTCAGGGCACTTAAAGTCTAATGGAGGAGACAATGGAGATAGTTGTTGTTCAGTGGAGTCCAACTCTTTGTGACTCCATTTGGGATTTTCTTGGCAGATATACGGGAGTGGTTTGTCATTTACTTCTCCAGCTCATTTTACAGGCGAAAAACTGGGGCAAACAGTTAAGTGACTTGCCTAGGGTCACCCAGCTAATAACTGTCTCAGGCCTGATTTGAACTCAGGAAGATTGCAACTCCAGGCTGAGCCACCTAGGTGCCCCTTAAGGAGATAAGGTATAAGCTGTTTTCAGCATGTTAATTTTGTCAGTTGTCAGTGGGACATCTATATGTCCTATAAACAATTTAAGATAATAGAGGAAAGGTTAATGTGGAAGAATGCATACCTGAGAACAGAAAGAGCAAAGTTTACATAGCTGAAGCCATGCTCACATTCACTTCAGAGCTCAGCAGGCCTATGATTTTATCACTGTGGGTCCTTTGCCCTGACATAGATTGCAGTTCTTTCTAACTTAATAAGAGCTCTTCATGAGTTATGATTAAAAAAATAAATAGTTTATTACTCTTTGGTCAATCTAGTGATGAGTCTTTCTCAGCTTATCTAAACTAGTCCTTGGACAATAGATCTGTAAATAGATCTGTGGTCTTTCCAGTTCAACCTCGAAGTCTTTCTAGGTTGGTAGGACCTGTCAGTGCTTATGATCCTACGAGCTAGCCTTTTGTGAAGCCAGTAACACCTTCACAGCAAATTTGTCCCACTTGTTTTATCATTTAGTTGCCTTTGATAGAAAATGCCTTATTATTTTTTCAGTCTTTTGCCAATACTATAATATTTTTTGTCTCATAGAGTCATTGATTTCTATTTTCTGCCTTCTTAGTTTAGCCAATATCATTCTGGGCCCACTGGTCCAGAGTCATTGTTGCTCCATTTCTCCCCACCCATCCACCCAGAAATCCTCCTGAGCTGTTGGAATATTCTCTCTACAATTCAAGCCCCTATTCCTGGAACACAGTGGTGTTCCACTCACTGTTAGATATTAGTGACTGAGCAGCACCCTAGTTCCATTTAGCCAATTAGCATCAATTAGCTTTTACAAAGAGAGATTTACTTAATAGATACAGCAAGAATAGAAGTACGCATTTCCCCATAAACACTTTGGGTTACACCTTCCCCTATACCACCTTGGATTCTAGAGAGGTACAGAACTGAGGCCCATATTCACTAGGCCACATGTCAGCTTTGGAGGGAGAGGGCTTCTCCCTTTACAAAAAGAGTCAAACCAAGAACTGAAGTCCAAACAAGAGAGAAAACTCAAGGCCAACAAAAGCTTTTTGAAGGTGGCCCCCCAGTTCTACTTATGCAACTACAGTCAAAGAGGCTGTTGTTCACCATCTGATTATTACAGCTACAAAATGTCTACATATGCTCTAAAGTCTCTCCAAGACCCTTCTATTCCACATAATCACACCTCTCCAGAAGCAGGCTGCTTGGCCTCTTCCACAGCCCAGCCCACTGATATATATATATTACACAGAAGCATAAAAATTGGGCTGAGTAACCAGTCCCCTATTATACAAGATGTTCATTCTCCCAGTTTTTTCCTCAAGAATTCTAATTTTGGGGGCAGCTAGGTGGCCCAGTAAATAGAGCACTGGCCCTGGAGTCATGAGGATCTAAGTTCAAATCTGGCCTCAGACACTTAACACTTAACTAGTTGTGTAACCTTGGGCAAGTCACTTGACCCCAATTGCCCTGCCTCCCCCCCCAAAAAAAAAGAAAAAAAAAGAATTCTGATTTCATTTTTATGTGGTGCTTCTTTTTTTTCCAGTCACACTTGGCCAAACCATCCTTTTCTCTGGGGCTTTACTTGTATTTGTTGTAAAGTTACTTTCTTTTGGAGGGGTAACCTCTTTGGCTTCTCTTAATCCATAGTATTTCTTCATTATGTTTGGTTTTTTCTTGTTTTCTTCTATTTACCTGCTTCTTCAGCCTTAATTTCTAAATTAGGACTTTGTGCTGTGGCCAGCCTCCATCCCCTCCCATGTTCTTGGATAAAGTCTTGTCCCCTCAGTAGTTTGGATGCTGTCCCAAGATTTCTGGGTGGGGTGGCTGAGAGTAGATAGACCCTGCCTTCTTCCTTTAATTCCTGGTTTCTATCCACATTTCATGATCCACCAAAGGTGCTGGGTATTTATCTGTCTTTTTTCCCTTGCTTCTATCTGCTGGTGTTGTTCTAAAATTTTTTCTTGCTATGGCTCTGAGTGCTCCCAGGCATGCATTGCTCAGTCCTTTTTCCTTACATAGTGATTTATGGGTGGTAATTCTGTCCCTAATACTTTTCTTACAGACCAGGACTCTCTTACTAGTATTCTTTATCACTGTTGCCTTTTCAGATATTTCCTAGAGTCTATGTTAGAGAGCTGGGCTCTTTATCCTTCTACATTGCCAATTTAATTGAAAATACGTATTTATTGAATTGTTTAATGAATGAATGAGGTAATTTCCATCCATCTCAAGATGTGAAATATATGAAATTTTTCTAGAGTAGTAAAATTTTTACTTGAGAAAACATCAAATTATTATTCTACATATGTATGTCTTATCTAACAATTGCACTTTAATAACTAGAATGTTTTAGATTAACATAACAAAGATGTTCAAAAATTTCAACCAGTAATTTTGAATACATTTTCAAACAATTTAAAATATGTTTTTTTTTTCTTCTTTTTTGGCTACAGAACTAACTCTTGTGTGGGTCTTAATTTAATACAGTGAACAACTTATCCATTCAGTAGATATTTATTAAGCACCCATTCTGTGTCAGGTATTACACAAAACACTGAGGATGCAAAGATAGGAACAAAATAGTTCATGCCTCTCAGACACTTATTAGCTGTATAACCTTGGGCAAATCACTTAACGTCTGTTTGCCTTAGTTTCCTCAACTATAAAATGGGAATAATAATAGCATCTATCTCCCAGATTTCTCATGAGGATCAAATGAGACATTTATAAAGTGATACCACAGTGCCTGGCACTTAGATACTATATAAATGCTAGCTGTTGTTATTATTAATAGTGATAATAAGGATGGTGCTTCAGAGAAAAATATCATTGAAAGATTTAAAACATTACACGCCAAATGCTTTCAAATATTCTTTTACCACATGCCTTTAACATAATTAGGTTACTTGAAAGTACATATAATGAAGGACTACCTGAGGGTTTTTGGTAAATGTTATCTGAGTTATAACAGGGATGGAATCACTTACTGTCAAAGGAGATCCAAACAGTAGTTATGTTAATACAGTTACTATATCCTGTTTTAGTTCTGTCAGTATATACTTAGGGGTCTTGTGGGTGTTAACATCTCTTCTGTGTGGAGGAAATAAGGTGTTTCTGATTCATACTGCACATTGAGTATCTTTCTACTCTGCCCTTGTGGAAGATCCTAGACATGAGCTAGAGCTAAACCTCAACTATGAGTAATTATCCCAGGGGCACAAGAGTGAAAGTTTATAATGAGACAAAGAAGATGATCAAAGGAGTCTGACCTTATCAGAAGCCAGGTAGCTCCCCACACGGAACCTGGTCACTGCATAAATGGATCTGTGGCATCGTGCAGTCATGGCAAAAGGGAGCAAGGGCAAAGCCCCTAGTGCCACAAGCACAGGAGGAGTTAAAAGTTAGATGGAGAAGAAATAAGACGCCATTCTTGCCCTCGAGTTCATACTTCCATAGCAAATGCTGGTATAATTTTAATTCTTCCTTTTCATGAACAAAATTAAAGCCCATTCAAGTTAGAAAAATGTGAAATATGCCTGGTGTTGCATATTCTTAATGAATATAAATAGACTTCAATCAGTATTTATTATTAGAGAGCATTTTGCTATTACCAATACATTAAACTAGGTAATAAGCATTTGCTTTATAGGACATTCCTAACTATAAAATTACTACTTCCTTTTTTCCAAATAATCTTTAAATGTTTGTAATGCAAATAAACAGATATACTCTTTTCCCCCAACCCCTTTCATTATCATAAATCTTGCACTAAGATGTAAAGTCAAATGATATTTATATAAGTAGAATTTAGTTGAATTAGCCTTTGCTTATAAGTGGACACCATGCAAACAAATGTGTACATTAAAATTGGACAGCATTTAGAGATATAATAATTCACTTCAGTGCCTACACAAGGAAAAGAACCGAAGTTCCATTTATGCACCCATTAAAATATGGTGGCTAATGATGTGTTCATGCTTAATATTGCTAATAAATTTAACAATTCACATTTTTATTGATAAACATTTTCTTGAAATGTAGTCCAGGCAGACAAATTGTTAAATTTTAGCACTTTATAAATGAGAATTGCAGAAGCTGATACAGTTAGTTAGTAGCAACACTATATTATAAGAGATCTCTACCAACTTACCTGACTTTTTAAAGCCCTAACCAGTGGTTTTCGTATTTCACTTTTATGAGCAACCAAATTGCACACAATTTTCAGGAGAAAATAAGTGTGGTAACACAATAATGATCATAATAAATACTAAGTTTCTGCTTGTTGACTTAAATTACATACTTAAATTTCAAGAAAAAATATTTCTCTGTGAGTCTAGCCAATACACTGAAGTATTTAAGCTCTTCAAATTTTAAAATGTAGAAGAAATATTATTTAATAATCCTTTAGAAAATTGTCTCAACCACACAAGAACAATAGGATATATTGTGAATCCTAGAATCCACATTTTATTTGAAGTTAAAATCTAAAAATATTTTTTTTCACTGGAAGTAATAAAATATTGTTACTGTTTCTGTTTGTTCAGACTTTTAAGAAATAGCCAGTCACTCAGAGTGCTTACCCCTGTTTTGGGGAGTTCAATCTGAGATTTGACTAAAAATTATAATGACAGATGTAAAGTAGCATTTTCAAAAATAGCAATCAGAATTCTAATAGATGTACCACAATAAGCTAAAATATCCTGATATCTTTTAATGAAAAATAAGGGTTTCCCAAGTTAGATCATTGCTCTCTTGCTTTGGTATTCTCAGACATGGTTGATGAGAAATGTAATTCTTTTGGATTTTTTTTATGTTATTTATTGGCTGTTTTCCGTTTCTTCCTATTAAGATTCCAGAGGCTTATTTTATTAGAGATCCTCATACTTTTCTTCTTACAAAGGATTTTATCAAGGTATATGTGTTGCAGTTGGTATTAAGAAATCTCCCCAGTCCTTAGCTGCATGTCGTCACAGGTTAACATTCTCACATGTACCCTTAGCTACTAGAAATAAGAATGGTTAACCGGATAACTGCAGCATGCTTGAAAAGAGAAGCAAAGCTTGTCGACACAATACTAACACTTGGATAAGTCTGTGCCCCGAGAGGAGGGCACCATGTGAATCCTCTAGATTTTTTTCATGGCTGACTTGGGACATGCTTGCATTGTCAGGCAGTGTGCTGACCTACCTCTTTGATGCATATTGATTATGACAATCACTCCTCTTTCCCTGCAGGCCATGGAGGCACAGATACAGAACTTTGGACAGACGCCATCTCAGTTGCTTATTGAGCCACATCCACCTCGGAGCTCTGCCATGCACCTGGTGAGACATCAGCCTGTAGGAAACTTTTTATTTCCTTCTTACCTGAGTGCCTTTTATAGGTCATATGAAATGCCTGTTTAAGAAACACTTTTAAAAATGCTTTTTCTTTCATTCATTTACTTGTATTTCTAGTTTCATCTTGATTCTCCCGAGAGAGAAGTTGGATTTATATATACTTTATTGGATTGATCTTTCTTTTTTGCATTCACAGAAGCATTTTACCTTTGACTTATCTTCTGTTTTCTGTCTTACCTTCTTGTATATACTCACATTCATACTCACCACATTTCAAGAAAAGGAATAAACATTAAAAAGTGATTTATGATCATGTGTATACAATGAAAGTGAAGAATTAGTGGTTGAGCTATATGAACTTATTTCCATTATTCACAGAAAACAGTAGAGGCATTCTTCTGATTTTAGTCTTAAGCAATAAAATTTATTCCGAAAAGCAAAATATTGATCTTTTTTGTAAATAGTTTTGAGAAAAAGGTCCATTAGCTATATACATTCATGTAGTGAAGGTTTTATTTTTAGTGCCCTTTCAGATTGAAATTTCCTGAGAAACCTTAATATATTTAACCATTATAATTTTCAGTGACTTATGTTAACAGTGAACTAATAAAACTGTGTTTACACAGTATCAAAATATTTGGCCATTTGTAGTCATCAAAGCAAGGAGAGCCTTATTCAAAAACAGGAACTTCAGATTATGTTCCATTACACACCATAACATGTAGGCTCTCCTCTATTTAATTATTTATTTGGTGATTAAGGCCATACATGCACAAATGATGCATATTTAATCATACTCTTAATAACAGAATCAAGTATTTTTTGTTTCCCTTCTGTTTCAATTTTCATCATACTTTACAATGAAAAGGCAAGGGAACCAGGTCAGATGGGCAAAATTATTATGGCTGTATGATAAACCATTCATTGGATGAATTTTTCCTTTGCTGAGACAAATTTGATTAACTTTTAGTTAAATATTTTGCTGAAATTTTCCCTTAGATGAGTCAGGTTTCACTCTTAAGCAGTATGTCCTTCTCATAAAGTATTTGAATGTTGTGAAGAAATTACTGAAGGACCTCAGAATACAGAGTGTAAAATATTTTCAGTGAATTGTTCAGGAAATCATCACCAACACTTCATTTTTTAAAAAAGTTTGGCAAAGGAGTTTTATTCCCAGGTTATTCTTCTCAGATTTAAAAAATGCTTATCCTGGAGATATGCCCAGTCACAATCACTGATTTCCTAGGGGACATTATTAGAACCCAAATTGGTGTGGAATTGTTTAGCTAGGCTAGAATATTTAAACTTTCTGAGTTTATGTAATGGGGAATTATTAGCTAACACAAGTGATTACAAAGCACTGTACCATGAAAGTTTTGTGGGCACCAAAAAATAATGGTTATTTTGAATGTTGTGTTTTCCATATCCTTTGCATCTAACAGTCAGCTCAACAATTATTTGTTGATTGGTTGATCAGTATGCTTAAAATATTAAATGTTTATCTTAACATATTTTACTTTTAGTTTATAACTATAAACATCAGTGTAGAAATTGTTCATCTGACACCAAAACATTGTAAAGTTTTTAAAAACCAGGTAGTGAATGTTTGTTTGTTTGTTTTATAGGGAGATGGAGTCTATGATATACTAATAATTTATTAAATCATTTTTTTTCATCAGGACAACTGATTTTTAGCCAAATCACTGAATTTACTAGTTGATTAGACATCAAAAAGGAGAAAGCCATAGGTTGACTTTTCATTTGTTTTGACTGCTACATTTTAATTTGTACTGATTATTTTACTTTGTAACCCATGATACTGACTCTGTTAGACCCTTATGATTCCTTCTGAATATGGATCTGCAGACTTTGACCTTATGTCAAAGCTCTCCTCTTTCTGTCAATATGTTGCTGCTTCCAATTCCATTTTGCCTGTTGTACCCATAATCTATTTAACCTCATTTTTCCTGGGCCTCCTCACTAACTGTGTTATCCTTTCTGTTTCCTTCTGCTTTCCTCTCCTTTCTATTCAACAGTGTTTCCTTCCACAGAGTCCACTCATGTTTAAAGATCAGATGCAACAGGATGTTATAATGGTGCTGAAATTTCCGTCAAATTCTCCAGTCACACATGTGGCAGCCAACACTCTTCCACACCTTACCATTCCTGCAGTGGTAACTGTGACTTGCAGCAGACTTTTTGCAGTGAATAGATGGCACAACACAGTAGGTATGTGCTCAAAAGTGTAAATGATTCATGAAATATTTCTTGAGTACCAATAATTGTTAAGATAAAAATGTACTTCAAATGAATTACCTGAAAGATCAGATGATCTGAAATCTCTCAAAGGTGTTAGGCACATATCAGCACAGATAAGATGAGGCAGACCACTGAAGCAATTTTTAAAATAATTCAGATCCCTACAAACATTTTGGCCTTAGTTTAAGAAATAGTGAGTTTACATGAATGTGCTTATGTACCTGAATCCTCCAGATAAATTGTCTGTTTTCCTCTTCACTTTGGTATTTGTAGGTTAAATTGATGACTTTGCAGTTTCCTTTGTGAAGTCATTTTTTTTTTAATTCCAGTCACTGCATGGAGAATGATACATTGGGTCTTCATATAGCCAAGGGAGAACTGGATATGGCCAAACAATTTGATTAGCTAAATTCACTAATGTTTATTAAAACAATCACTACCAGTTCCAGCCAGGGATGAATTAGATACACCATGTTAAATTGATCCAACTGAATTTTTCTAACAAATATAGGTTGTCATTTAGAACTAGACAACCACCTTTTCCAACTTGTCTCATGAAAATTCCTTAAAATATTTGTTTGGTTGATATTACTATCATCACATTTAATGAATCAAAGCTCCCTTCATCCATTTTGAAATATGGAGCGAGGATATCACAGAAACATTTGACTGTTTTTAACCATGTGTCCCTCATATTAGTGCACAGGGAACTCTAAAGAAGCTAAAGATTAATCCTTTCAAATTAGGATTTTAGCTAAGCCAAGACCTGATATACTTCAGGATCCACACCCCTTTCTCATGAGAGACAAAGAAGAATGTTTTCACTTGGTTTCACCTGGGATTGAGCCAATGAACAGTCAGTCAACAAGAATTTATTAAGTACTTACTATTTGCTAGGCATTATGCAAAGCACCTGGGATACAAAGGCAAAAAACACATCCCTGCACTCAAGGAGCTCACACCTTAATATGGGAGAAAGCATTCAAGTAACAAGGGGATGAATATCCATCTGTCGCTTTTAGAAACAGAGACAGAATTTAAAGTGGAAAGTTATACAGCTTGGAGATAATTTATGTAAGGAACTTTGCAAACCTTGGGGTCCTATTTGTCAGCTGTTGTTGTTGTTATTGTTGCTCATTATTTCAGTCATGTCCAGCTCTTCTTATTGTTTTGGTCTACTGGTTATTAAATTCTCTCTTGGTATGTCATTGACTCAGTATGTGCTTTGGAATTAGTAATTTTTAATTTTCTGTTCATTAGTTTGTCAGTCTACAAAATGAAGAGACTATTGGCAATCACAAAGGGAATGATAAAAACTTTAAAGTATTAATAGGCACTGGAAGCATGAGAGAAATGGCAGAAGTATGAAAGATGCTCCTAGAATGTCTCACCATAGGAGGGTGGAACTCTTGGGCAGCCCAGTTCAGGAAGCACTCTCAGACCCTGGTCATGGAGATCTAGTTTCATTCTTAAAAGACATGTTGCTATATGGCATTAAATTCAGGTTCAATGCATATACTCCTTCCAGAGTCTTATGGATAAAATCTGTCTTACTCATTTAATAAATGGGAGAAGAGTTTAAATCACCATCCCTATTCACTATTATAATCAACACAAGAACCTTAATCTGAGCCATTGCTGCCATCCAGGGGAATTCAGAATAGAACTAGGAGGACCTTGGTTCAGTTACCCCTCTGACACATATTGGCTGTGTGACTAGCCAGATTGCTTCATCTTTCAGTGCTCTAAACATCTCTCTAAGACTGTAAGTTGTAGAAAAGATAACTTGCATTGTTAGAGGGAATTTCCTCATTCAAGAATTACCAGTATCAATGAAATCACAGGTCCATTTTCTATTCTTATACTCTAATCAATATGCTCTTGAATTCTCACTGTCAAGTTTTTGGAATTTGAGCAACTCCCTACCAAAAGAATGGAATTTTTTAGTATGTGGAGAATGAGAAGGGGATTGAGGTTATCTGCACATCCAAAGTAAAAGAGAATTTAAGGCAAATCTGTGACTGGTTGAGACCCAAAATACTTTCAGCTAAATTATAAAAACAATTGAGCCAAAATAATAAATATCTTAGTTTTCCATTTCATTTAACATGTGCAGTCACACTTTTTTAAAGCATGGTACCATGTATTTTCACTACATAAGTATGAAAATTATAACTATTTTCTCAGCATTTGTGTTAGAAAATTTTTTAAACTGTCTTTAATGATAATCCTCAAAGGTTTTCTGTGAAAACAGTATAATGTACTGCTCAAACGATAAACCATACAAAAGCACTTTGGAAAGCACTACATAAATGTTATTACTCTTATCCTTGGAGGTATAAATAAAATAATGTTGTCCAAAGAAGATATCTATGTGTGTATGTAAATATGCATATGTGTATATTATACACATGGAGTACATAATATTAAAAGACTATTAATGGGTAAAAGTCATTTTACATAATAGTTTATAATAATTTCATTCATTCTTTTATCTTCAGGCCTCAGGGGAGCCCCAGGATACTCCTTGGATCAAGCCCATCATCTTCCCATTGAAATGGATCCTTTAATTGGTATGTAAAAGAACATATGGTAAAGGTTTAAAAACATTTCCAAGGACATTAAATCTTCATACTTTGTGTATGGTCATATATTACAAGGAGCTAAATATTAATTTATTATAATAAAATTAAAATTACAACTCTTCCTATATATCTGTACAAATGGATAAGGCATTAAACCCATCTGGGCCTCATTTTTCTCATCTATAAAATGGAGCACTGGGATGAAATGACTATTAAAGTCCCCTCTAGCTCTAAATCTGTGTTCTGTGATCCTTCACTCTAAAATCTAGAAAGAATCTGGGTGACTAGAAAGTGCCCTATGGTAGACTGTGCCCTAAATAGAAATAGAGAGGTTAGGAAGAAGAAAAGGTTTGGTGGAGAAATTTGGATATAATGAGCTCCTTAACATTTAGAGATTGAGATGTCTGTGAGACATCCAGGAGTGGCTATCCAGCATGAGCTGGTAATAAATATGTAATGAGTTCAAGAGAGAAATTAAGGTTAGATAGAGATTTGGAAGTTATCAGGGAAAAGATCATAGTTGAACCCTTGGGAGCTTTTAAAATCTCTAGAAAAGAATGTGGAGAGAAAGAGGAGAAGGCCCAGGACAGAACCCTCGGCAAACATCTGTACTAAGGAAGAAGGAGATGGGTGATGATCCAGTAAGAGAGACTAAGGAGTGATCAAAGAAGCAGGAAAAGACCCAAAAAAATAGGAAGAGACTTGAAAGTCAGGAAAAAAAGAAAGTGTCCAGTAATGAGTGGTCAGTAAAATAAAAAGCTGCTGAGATCAAGAGAGGTAAGTCAGAAAAGACTTTAGAATATAGCCATTAAAATCATTTGTAATTGTGAAGAGAGCAATTTCATTAAAGAGGTAGGTAGGGTGTAAAGCCATATTTCAGGGAGTTGAGAAGTGATTGAGAGGTGAGGAACTGGAAGAGTAAATCTAAAGGACCTTTTAGAAGCCTGTCTGAACAGGAGAGGTACAGGATATTAGCTTGTCTTGAAAATGCTCAGTGGGGCTAAAACAAAGATTTTAAAATAAAGATGCCAAAGGTTTCCATGTCCCTAACTTCACCATATTCAGTTATTCCCAGTATAAACTGATTGAAGTTTGGGGAAGAGTTGTGGGGGGAGGCCGTTTCTTTTTTGGCATTTCATCCATATAGGAGCTCTGTCTCCAATGAAGAAGTTCCATCTAAATCAGCAGATGCTCTACAACTTATGGTCTTAGGTACCTGAAGCACTACCTAGGATCACAGCTATCATGTGTCAGCCCCAGGAAGGACATGAGCCTAGGTCATCCTGACTACTACTGTCTACTCCACACCTGCTCTCCTATAAATTGAATAGAGGACTTTACTAGTGATAAAAACAAGCTTTCAATTGATCTTATCGTGTAAGCATTCTAGAGGCAATTTGCGGGGAAGAAAACCTGAAAATTATGTCAACTACCTACCTTCTTTTGTAGTACACTTAGCAAGTATCAGTTTAGGCCCTTATATGAGAAAATGGCACTACCGGCCCACCATTAATAAGGCATCCACTTTGAATTGTTTTTCTTGTAGTTATGGTGGATTCATGTTAACATTCTCTCACTGGACCCAATTGTCATGTATTTACAAGATAATCAGTCAGTACTGGGATCAGTATGTGGTCATGGAACTAATCAGATCTAACTGACCCACATAAAGACCTAAGTGACCCACAAAGTATGGTTTTTCTTTTTTTAACACTGCACAGAAAATACCCACCTGCATCCATATGCATGTTGTCCAGAGGCCCAAGGGGTTGAAAAAGAAAGTGCACAGGAGACAGAAAGCCTAAATTATGCTCCCATCTTTGCCACTTACTAGCTGTGTGATCTGAGGGAAGTCATTGAATCTTAGTGAGCCTCCATACACAACCTATAGTAGTAATACTAATATTATTTGCCCTGACCTGCTTCACTGACTATTGGTATTGAAAATCAAATGAGATGCTTTATTTAAACTGTACAGCATATCTAAATGGAAATTATTATTGTTGTTTCATTATTAGATCTACTCTAGTGTAAGACTAAAAATGAGATAGTATGTAAGCATTTCAGCAGTTACTTGATACCTTTGCACAAAATCATACTCAAACGCTTTTTTAAAAGCATTAGTGTTAGGACCAAGGATATTTTAGGATACTGGCATAGTTTGGGATCTAGAAGTCATTGTCATTGTGATTGTCAATCACAGTAGAATGTGTGATAGAAAAATTAAAATTTCCATTAAATACCAATTATTCAGGGACTCTGGATTCATCATTCACTATTCACCATTTTAATAGCTGTTTTTAAAGTTGGAGTATCTGAAAAAAGCATTTAGATTTAATGGATGCCAAGGCAGAATGGTGATCGTAAAAATGTGCATACAGAAGGCTCTATTTTCTGTTTAAGGATTCAGCACAGTTATATATCCTGAAAGAGTGGAGAAGTACAGGGGACAGACAAGCATGAGGGAAATCACACTTTCTATGGGCTCCTGGCTTTATTCATATTTAATCCCAGTGCTGATACTCTCTAGTCTCCCTCTCCTATTCCTTTTTATTTTTTCCATTTCTCACTCAAGCTAATTCTGGAAAGACCTTCCATTGGTTGACAATCAAGGGTTTTAAAGCTACTAACATAAAACGCCCTGTGGGATTGTGCTCAGAAAACAGATTTTTTTGTGTGTGCAAATATCTATTTTATGTAAACATCAAATTTATTCAGAAATTAACATTATGGAGTATTTAAATATATTTCATTATGTAAATATGACCAGATATTTACTGATTAACAATTACCTCTTAATAGTTTGGTTTTTTTACTGGATATTTTTTACCTTGGACATGTCTAGAAGATGTATCCAGCTTTTTATTGTGTTTTAAACATGTTTTCAAGAGTACTTAAATTACTGGTATATGTTTTAAGATATGTGAAGTAGTTTTATAATAGTTGCCACCACTTGGAAAAGTATATTTTCCTTAAAGAGAAACCTCAAGATCACTGCAGTCTTACATTTCTGAAAGAGTATCAGTACTTTTAAATGTTCTTATTTAAAAATATACAACAAATTTACAATTCATTAAAATTTAAACAGACATTATTTTCTTCCATAATTTCACAGTGGAATTATAAGAGTAATTTATTCATTAATTTTGTTTGCATTTATTTATAGCAAATAACTCTGGTGTGAACAAACGGCAGATCACAGACCTCGTGGATCAGAGTATACAGATCAATGCTCATTGCTTTGTTGTCACAGCAGATAATCGCTACATTCTTATTTGTGGATTCTGGGATAAGAGTTTTAGAGTTTATTCTACTGAAACAGGTAAAGTCCTTCACAATCAATAAACATTTATTGAGCACCTGTTGTGTGCTACACTGTGTGTTAAGCTCTGGGGACACAAAAGGAAGTTTAAAAAAAACAAACTCCTGTCCTCAAGGAGCTTACAATCTAATGGGAGAGACAATTTGCAAACAAAGCAAGCTATATACAGAATAAATAGGAGACAATTTAACCGAGGCAAGGCACTAGAATAAAGAGGGATTGGTGGAGGCTTCTAGTAAAAGAAGGGATTTTAGTTGAAACTTTAAAGAAAGCCAGGGAGATCTGTAGTCAAAGTGGAGGGAGGAGAGAGAGCTTTCCAGACATGAGAGATAGCCAGAAAAAAACACACCTAGATCTAAGAAATTAAGTTTCTTGTTTGTGGAACAGCCACGAGGCCATTGTCACTAGATTGAAGAGCATGTGGCAGGGAGCCAGGTGCAAGAGATCAGAAATGTAGGAGGGGCCTAGGTTATGAAGGGCTTTGAATGCCAAACAGAGCGTGTTGCATTTGCATGATTGAACCTGTGTTGTAGGAAAATCACTTAAACAGATGAATGGAGGAGGAACTGGAGTGAGGAGAGACTTGAGGCCAGCAGACCCTCCAGCAGGCTGTTGTCTTACACCAGCAGGTCTAGGTGTAAGGTGGTGAGGGCTCACGCCACAGAAAGGTGGCGGTGTTAGAGGAGAGAATGGGGCATATTGATGAGATATTGTAGAGATGACATCGACAAGCCTTGGCCACAGTGTGGATATGGGAGTGAGAGTGAGGAATCTGTGAGGACTTCTAGGCCGTGAGCCTGAGGGACTGAAAGGATGGTGTAGCCTTCTTCAGCAATAGGAAAGGGAGGATGGTTTTAAGGAAAAATAATGCCTTCTGTTTTGGATGTGGTGAGTTTAAGGTATCTTCTGCACATCTAATAGGAGATATCCGAAAGGCAGTTGGAGATACAAGATTGGAGGTCGGGAGAGAGATTGGGACAGGAAAATTAGATTTGAGAATCATCAGCATGGAGATAGTAAGATAGTAAGAATGTGCAGAGAGTGATGTCCTAATAACCTAGAGAGAAGAGAGAGAGAGGAGAGAATGATCAGCAGTGTCAGCAGCTACAGAGGTCAAGGAGAATGAGGATTGAGAACAGGTCATTGGATTTAGCAACTGAGAGATTGTTGTTAACTTTCCAGGCTGAATACACTCCCCTCATACTCTGTCTATTTACTTTCATAGACTGTTTCCCTTACCCCAGGCTCTCCATTTCCATATCATAGAATTCTCAGCTTCTTTCCAAACTCTGCTCAAGGGCCATCTCCTATATCCTGTCTTAATCCCCTAGCCATTAGTACCCACTCTCACCCAATTAATTTTATATACTCTGTATATATTTTGCATTTACTTTTCAGTGTACACGTTGTGTACCACCAATAGAACATAAGCTCCTTCAGGGCAGAGATGGCTTCATTTTTGTCTTTGTATCTACATAACATTTCCACAAAATTTTTATTGCCAAAATTCAAAATATAATAATTGAGTACAGTTTTTTGTAATACAGGTCTACTAATGAGAAGAATGGAATTCTTTGCGGGGGTTTAACATATTGCTTAGTTGGAGTTCAAACTTAGGATTCCTTTTATTCAAAATTGATTGCAAATGTTGCTGATCTATAAGATTTTGTG
The DNA here is from genome assembly GCF_028583685.1 of Petaurus breviceps papuanus. Taxonomy (NCBI): domain Eukaryota; kingdom Metazoa; phylum Chordata; class Mammalia; order Diprotodontia; family Petauridae; genus Petaurus; species Petaurus breviceps. The sequence continues at coordinate 71,598,671 of NW_027187419.1, forward strand.
TCTTATATCTTTGAAAAAAAATTTTTACACCAATAAATATTTCCAAATACTAGTATCAATCCATGAGCCTATGAATTTCATTGAGCATACTGATCACTTGGAAAACATTTTCATAATTCTATTATATTCTTTTCTTGATATTTGCCTATTAATATGTCATACTGTACATTTATCATTCCGATTGGGGGTTAGGTGGAAGCTCTGCAATTTCACACTTAAACAGATTTTGGAATATGGAAATTTCTCTTCTACTTGTATCGAGGTCTGAAAAACACTGCTGGAACTGTAGTTTGAGCTCACAAAATTTATCTACTATGTGTGGGAATGGAGATCTTGCTTCTTGTTTTAACTTTTGGCAGCATGGAAAGTGTATATATATATATAGCAGGTTAATATTACTTGTGATCAAAACAGCAGTAGTTGTCATTGAATTGACTTTACTGCAGTATAAGTTTCACATATAAGCACTATTTTGCCTTGTAATTTTAGGTTGAATTCGTTAAGAAACATTACCAAGTCTACAGCAAAAGCTAATATCCAAAGTAATTCAGTGTTCAATAATAATGCTTGATTTAGGCTCTTCTCATTCAGAAAAATTGCAACCTCAGCCCTGAGCTCAAAAAATCATAATAATGGGTATATGCTGGTAATAAATGTGTGTGTGTATGTTGTAGTACAGAAAATGGCACTTGAAACTCTGTCAAGTTAAAACAGCATCACAACAATTTGTAGTGTGCCAGGCACTAGTGTGAGGAGCACCGCATAATGATCTCTGTCATAACCAGTCAAGTTGGCTGTTCTTACGCAACAGACAATAAATACAATGAATGAGCAACCCTAACAAAATTTTATTTATGGATGCTGAAATTTGAATTTCATATAATTTGCACACATTACAAAAAATACTCCCTAGATTTTTTTCTTTTTTTCTTTTTGCTTTTTGGAGGGCAGTTGGGGTTAAGTGACTTGCCGAAGGTCACCCAGCTAGTTTTTGTGTTAAGTGTCTGAGGCTGGATTTGAACTCAGGTCTTCTTGACTCCAAGGCCAGTGGTCTATTCATTGCGCCACCTAGCCTCCCCTCCTTAGATTTTTTTTTAAACCATTTGAAAATGTAAAAATTATTCTTAGCTCATGAGCTCACAAAAAAAACAGGCAGCAGGCCAGATTTGACCCATGGGCCATAGTTTGTTAACCCTTGTCTTAGAACCAGAGGGCAAAGTGGAAATAGAAAGAATCCACTGGTCTCCTCCTGAAAGAAACCCCAAAGTGAAAAAAATTCCAGGAACATGATAGCCAAAATTCAGAGATTCCAGGTCAAAGAAAAACATTGCAAGCATCCAGAAAGAAAGAATTCAAGTATCAAGGAGATACAGTCAGGTTTACACATGATTTAGCAGCCACCATCATAAAGAAGCAGAAAGCTTGGACCATGATATTCCAAGAAGCAAAGGATATAGGCTTAGAGCCAAAAATAACTTAGCCAGAAATATTGAGTATAATGCTACAGAGGGATAAGTGGGTTTTTCATGAAATACAGGTCTTCCAAACATTTCTGATAAAAAGACCAGAACTGCATAAAAATTTTGAATTTCAACCACACAGGAGTGAAGAGAAACATTAAAAGGTAAACATAAATGAACAATTATAAGGAACTAAAAAGGATAAAACTACTTACATTCTAATATGGGTGGTGATACACGTGTCTCCTCTGAATCTTAATATCACCAGGGATCAAAGGAAGGACTCTAATTAGACAAGGCCTGGGAGAAAAACGGAAGGGGAATACACAAGGAGGGGGGGAGGGAAGGAAAGGTTAGGGAAAATTATCTCTCATATCCAGGGTATGCAAGTAGACATCTCTACAGACAAGGAAGAGGCAGTGGGAGGAACAGCTAACATTTGAACCTCATTCTCACCTGACTTGGTCAGAGAAAAAAAGAACATATACGTATACACAGAGACAGAGTTGATACAGTAAAATATTTCACTTAGAAGAGAAAAAGAAGAGAAAGGGGAGCAGAAGGAAGACAAGGGTTAACAAACCATGGCCCATGGGTCAGGTCTGGCCTGCTGCCTGTTTTTTGTAAGCTCATGAGCTAAGAGTAATTTTTACATTTTCAAATTATTTTTTTAAAAATCTAAGGAGTATTTACTGAGTTCCTTTTATGTACTAGGTACTGTGCTAAATGCTTTACAAATATTACCAGATTTGGTCCTCACAGTCCTAACTGAAGAAAATATATCATTTATTTTAGAAAAGATAAAATTGAATGTCATCTCCCCCACTATAAACCCTGTTCTGAGCACTGATTAAGGAGTTCCAAATCCACTGTAGTGAGTCCTAGTCTGCCTTCTCCAAACAGACCTAATGAACCACTGAACTCCCTGAGGCTAGCCAGTCCCAAACTCCAGAAAGAAAAGTCCTTATATTATTAGATTATTTTTACATCCTATTTCCAGAAATCGGGGAGTTGACCTGCTACTATCACTTTTCAGAAATAAGCACACCTACATCCCTGTCCAGAGTTGAGCTGATAGTTTAATATGTATTCATCTCTAGTCTTCTTTCCCCTAATTATAATAGAATCAAAATATGCATGATTTTATTTTTTTAAAGTAGTGAATACAAATGAATTTGTTATGTTTTGATTACAGGGAAATTAACTCAGATTGTATTTGGTCACTGGGATGTAGTCACTTGTCTGGCCCGATCTGAATCCTACATCGGAGGAGACTGCTACATTGTGTCTGGATCTCGAGATGCTACCCTCCTGCTCTGGTACTGGAGTGGAAGACATCATATCATCGGAGATAATCCCAATAGCAGTAAGGAATTGTATAGAAATTGTCTTATCAAAGAATTGATTAATTTTCACATATTCTGCTCCCTGATTTTCCAACCAGCTATCCTATTCGTTTTCATAATGTTTATATCATTTTGAAAATTACTTCTAGCTGAATCTAATGAATTTCTAAGTATTTATTCTAATTGATACAATTAATTTCAAGCAGTTAATGATTTTATTATCAAGCTACTATTTTTAGTCAAGAGTACCTTTCAACTCAGGCAAGTCAGAGTTAAAATATGCACATAGAAGTTAATATCAATAATAAAGAATATAACCTGTATCAGATTGCTTGCCTTCTCAGTGAGGGAGGAGGGGAGAGAAGGAGGGAAAGAATTTGGAACTCAAAATTTTCAAAAACAAATTTTTAAAAATTTTAACACTGAAAAACCTATAAATAATAAAGAACATTTGACTTTTGCCCTCAAATGGATTGTGAGCATGCATGCAGCTTCAAAGATGTTCTTTCCCAAGTCCCAACTTAACTACCAAATACCAATTTATTTGAATATTTGTGACACAACAGAGTGAATCCTAAAGGAATACAGATGTGTACCTCCTGCACAGTTGCCAGCCAGAATGTGGGCATAAAGTGATCTGTGTCTGGGTGGAGGAGGGAGCAGTACCATGTGCAAGTCCTTCTGGGATGGCTTGATTAAGCACAGCTGCTCCCCTGCCACCAACTCAGATGGCCTATATCAGACTTTGAAAGTAGATGAGATACATCCTCATAATCCTTCAAGAGCTCCCCTCATTTATGAAAAGTAGAGAGGACAGGCCTTTTAGCAATGATAATGAAACAAGAAAGGAAGAAAATACAGGAGAGAGATCACCAAAGAAAGTGACAGAGAGATATTTGGGGAAGATGCAACATAAAAATAATGCTGAACAAATTTTTCAAGATTTACCACTATTGTTTCTGAAAATCACCTGCAGACATCCCTATGAGTGAATGGTCATATGTCAAATATAGAAAGAAGTTGGAAGTTATATGATTTATTAGTTTATGAAAACTATGATTTTATATGTGTTTGTATATAATACACACATGTTTTAGTGCAGTTTGGGGACATGTATGCATGTGTGTAGAGATCTACAGGCACTAAAGAGAAACAGGCATGCATATGAGAACCTAAATATACCTAAATAAACTGAAAGTGAGATGTGAGGAATGTGTGTGCAGAAAAAAAGGGAGAAAGGAATATATAATGTATCAGTTCCTTACCCAGAATTGTGAATCACAATGTTACCATTGATTTGAACTATGTACAGTATTGTGTTAGGAAGATCATAAAAACTAACATCTTAACACCTTTGGTTTTTTTTATCTTTAATCAGGAGTTTTCTAAAAAGAAGTTTTAACCCTTCATTTAGGCAGACTTCTAGATTTGACAACATTTTATTACATGTGACAGATTTGTCATTCTCAAGTGCTGATAAGTTCATAACCTCAAATTATCTCTATAAATTGATTTTCAGATGTTTGCTTCATACTAGTATTAAATCTTGAAAAATTTTCTATTAAGCATTATTTCTCCATGTTGCATCATATCTCAGTGTGTACATATATATTACTATGTATACAACATATAACAAACTATATTTTGTATGCATTTTATGTGTGTGTAGATATAGCTAATGACTAGGATTTATCAGGTTTTTAAAAACAAAAAAAGTATGGAACATAGGTTAAATCCAATTAGGTAGTATCCTCAGAATTAAGCTAAAAAAATGATATAAATGATATTTCAGAAAAGGATTAGTTTCTTAAAAGCTGTCATCTGGTAACAGAGATAAGATACTGTGTATAATAGACTTCAAGGAGGTGAAGAATTCAAAGAAAAATGTCAGATTATAATAATTATCTGAGTTAGTTCTTTATTTTATAATGATCTTTTAACCAAAAGATAGTTAATTATTGACTTTAGCTTCTGTGCAGCCAATTAGCAAGAGAAGTTTTAAGAGATACTTATTCCATTAAAATTAGTAATTTTCATAAAGACCTGTAAATCCCCAACAGAAGATATGTAAGTGCCATTAAATTATCTTAATGCATATATGTAAGTATCTGAAAATGTAATTTGAAGCATTCAGGATATTTACTAAAAGTGTTAGTTTTATTAAGTTACTCTTCTGGTGGTATATTATATATAGATGTCTATCATTATGGCAGATCATCCAGATACCTTTTATATTTGTATATCATAGACTATAATTTCTGAGAATTTATTTTTCCTATTTAAATTCTGCAACTATTTGTGGATCGGCATCACATAACTCTGTCCCATTTCACTCAAACAAATATCTTTACTTTATCTTTTACTGAACTTTAATGTTACCATCATGTATAGCTTGTAACTTTATTTTATGGTCTATAATATAAGAAACCATTTCACAGAATAATCAGGATTAAACAAGCAAATTTATAATTTAAGGAAAAATAGCCATTTATAAAACTGCTTTTCCTGATGGGAAGCAAATTATCTATTCATTTGAATACATATTGCCTGAATCATAAATTGTTGTCATCTGACATGTGATAGTCAACAAATATTTAAAGAGCTTACACAACACATACAGCCATACATCAGATCCATATTGAAGAGTCTTTAAAATTTGCTTTTTAATAAACAACCCATTTTAGCCATCAAAACAAACTAAACTATGGATTAAATTGAGACATTGGTTTAACCCTTAAATTTGCCTTTCTCATCCTACCAACTCATTGTTTAAATGGGTTTTGTGGTATAAATGTTCCTCTGCTATGAAAAGTTGTATCAAAAGATTTGTAATTCTCTCTTTTTTAAGGTATGAATCCTCAGGCAGAGATAGCCTTTTGTCAAGCATCTCATTGTTAGATCTCTCTTCTCCCCTGTTCTCTGAAGATGTTCCCTCCACCTCCCAAACCTATTGCCTCTTCTGAATTGCATTTCCACCTGGACTAGCAACATCCTGTGGTTAACACTGTTTACAGAGACAAAGTAATGTTTAAAACAGAGAAATGTAAATAGCTTTCCCTGTGCCCAGAAGGAAAGGTCAAGGGGAGAAAAGGAGATACTGGATTACCTCTGTGGAAAGCTGTGTAGTACAGTGGAAAATCACTGACTGTAGAATCAGAGGACATGACTTCAAATCTCACCCCTGAGAATTACTACTTGTGTTGTCATGGGCAAGTAGGCATTCTCCCCAGGACTTCAGTTTACTTATCTATAAAATGGAAGAAAGGGCAAGGGGGAAGGATCAGCTAGATGACCCCTGAGGTTCCTTCTAGTCCTAGATCTAGAATGCTAAGATGCTGTGATTGTAGATTCAAATACACATAGGACCAGATCAACTATATACAATATCTATATGAGTAAAACATCAAGCAAAGTTTCAAAAAAAAAAAAAGTCATATTAGATTGAATCAATTGACTGCCTTCACAGTGATCTAGTCAGTATGTTGACACAAACACAGTCACTGAACACAAAAAAGCTTATAATTTAAGTGGTGTGTGTGTGTGTTTTCTCTTTTTTGAGAACTTTATTAGGGCAAAACTCTGGGCAAATTCACTTTTCCCCTGAACCATATAAATACTTGGAGGACTTCTACATAGATTTAAGACAGACACCCTATTTCCCAAACTACAAGTCATAGATTTGGGCATAATAAGTTATTATGAAAGAAGGGGGAAAAAAACTCTTGCTATATTTACATTAATATCTTTTATCTTAACAGGCTTTGTCAGGCTACCCCAGATTTCCATTAGTTAGCCTAAATTGAGGTCTTAGTAGGGAGGTTGAATATTTCATCATGTTCTAAACAGGCAAATTCTTAGACAGCTAGGTGGTGTAATGGCTAGAAGAATGGGCCTGGAGTCCGAAAGACCTTAGTTCAAATCCAGCTTGAGACATTTATTAGCTATGTAACCCTGAGCAAGTCACTTAACCTCGGTAAAATAGGAATAACAGCAGTACCTAGCTTACAGGGTTGTTGTGAAAAGCAAACAAAATATTTGTAAAGCACTTAGCACAGAGCTTGGTATGTAATAGACCCTATAGAAATGCTTATTACCTTTGTAGGATCCTTTATCATTAGCATTGTGAAGTCATATTATTTATTCCTTAAGCCCATGTGCACAAACCATAATATTTTTAAAAAGCAAGCCTAAGCAGTGTTGGTTTTATGTTTGCATTCTTTTATTTTTTGTATTTTTACAAGATTGTTAGGGGGGAAAAGTCATTTTTGTATATCTATCTTGTAGGTGGAGAAACAGTCTGCCACTGTATCTTAAATCCTGTGGTGAATAATTCAGGCACCTCAACTCAGAGACTTAAATTGCCATTACTAGCTCTGCTAATCTTTCTTTAAATGATTTTTAAGAACTTACCATATTGACTCATCAGGGTAATTTATAAACAAAGTAATGCACATAGAATAGTTTCAGATCATAAAAGTAACAGCCAAAGATTACCTCAAATACATTACACTTTGATTGTAACTGTTTTATTTATATATTTTACTCTCTCTTTATTGAGTGTCACTCTTTAAAATCTGTGATTTTGAGCACAGAAAATTATCTTGGAGGCTTGGAATACATACCTGACTAGATGATAGAATTAAAGAAAAGTGAGGGACAGATGCTTTCATCTGAAACAGACTTTTACACAAACTCAGAAACTAATTTGGAAGTGATAAAAATTAATTTGCACACTTTAATTGGAAGCAGTCTCCTGCATGAAAGAAAAGGAGAGGAGAGCAGGCAGCTCATATGAAAAAGCTGATTGAATTTTTTGTCAGGTAGGTATGCTGGACTTGGCCGTTTATCCTCTTGAGCCTCCCTTTGCAATATATTACATTCTGCTTCAGACTGGTGTTTTTTAAAAGGATCAATGCTATTCCTGTTGTATCCCGAGAGTCTGAAATCTTATTGATCTTGGGACTTGACATTTCTCATTATATACTGTAGCTTCCAAGAGGATAGTCACAAAAGATGCAGGTTAACGTTGCTTCTTCTTGGCTGGACACTTAAAAAAAACACTAGAATTGAAAATCAAAACTCAGTCTGCTTTTATATTCTGAAATATAATAAACTTTTAAAGTAGGAAGAGCTTTACTTAAAGTGCTCAAAATAAACTTCATAAGATATTCATAATATAAATTATATTTAAATCATAACAGCAACAGATTTTGAGGGAAGACTTTTTTTTGTCCTCTTCAAATGGAGAAGAATGAACATTTGAGTTATCTGTAATCAACTAGGTGCTTCCTCTTATTATTATTATTCAAGGAAGTATTTTCATTCCTTTGTTTTTCAAACCATAAAATAAGAAGCCTACATAAAAATCAGAAAACTTTAGTCCTTACTTTCTCTTAACTCCCATTGTTTACTTTTCAATACTCACCACTGCCCCTCAAACCTTATCACCCTCTACTAAACATTTACAAAGCCTTATTTTCATTTCTCCTTTTCTTTCCATCCTGCCTTTTCCAATGAAGCTTATCCCAATTAGTGTCCAAGACCACTTTCTCAACTGACCAATGAATATTTTTAAAATGTACAAAAAGTGGTATGCAAATCTGGTTTTTCCTAGAGTACTTAAGCTTCTCAGAGAAGGATCATTTACAATGCACATTTGTTCTAACTTCTATTTGGCTTTGGAGGGATTTAATCATGTCAAGTGATATTTTCCCCCAAAAAGTGTTTTTGTTTACATTGTAGTCATCATTTTGGTGCTGCTGTTGGAGTTCCAAAGTTACTGAGGTACAAAAAACATGGGTCCTACTAGAACTTTTCCTTTCTTTGTATCCCCAACACTTGGCACTGTGCTAGGCACAAAGTAAGCACTTAATAAACATTTGTTATTGACTTGACTGATGTTCCTTCTACTTCTAGGAATAGGATTCTCCCATCTTCCCAGCATAAATACATACATTCATATACGTATACATATATATGTTTCTTTTCCTTTCTCTCTAAAGGTTATATCTTAATGTTCCCTGGGTTCTTCTACACCCAGATTCTGGTTTGGGGTGGGGGGGAATATTTTGCTTCACTACACACCCATCAGACAGTGGTGATTGAGGTATAGCTTCTCACCATTTGGCTCTGCTCTTTCTCTCCACCATGATAAAGGGGAAGGGAGAGGGGGCAAGTTATAGTACGGAAGTTGGTTCCACCTAGAGACCATCTCTCCAGGGATCTTAAGTGTATGGGAGTTGTCAAGGTGAAGGACACTGTTCTGCTATCTGGCATCCTCCTTCCAAGTATGACAATCTGAGAATGTTATAAATGGGATGGGACCAAGAAAATGCTGTGACTTCAGACCCTTGGTTTATCCTTTAAATATATGAGATTGTGTTGGCAGAAGAGAACTCAGAGGAGAAAGTGGTACTTATAATTACACCTTAAGAAAGGTACCAAGTTTTTCTTATTTTCCAGCTTGTCTGACAACACTGTAGATTTGTTTCCATATCCCTTATGTCATCCATTCAATTTATTTCAAATAATATGTATTAGATGCTTACTGTACAAAGCATCCTATTAAGTGCTTAACCTACTCTTTTTTTTTTTCCTTTAGGTGGGCAGTTGGGGTTAAGTAACTTGCCCAAGGTTACATGGCTAGTTTTTTTGTGTTAAGTGTCTGAGGCCGGAAACGAACTCAGGTCCTCCTGACTCCAGGGCTGGTGCTTTACTGCTTAACCTACTCTTAATGAACTTACAGAATGAATAGGGAAAGTCAAATAGAAAAGCATGAGAGATTTGGAGAGTTCCGTTTATAATAAGTTGTGTAATAAATATGAAATGGCAACAAATATGTATTTTTATTTTTGTCCCACCTGAGTGAATTTTTGCTTAAAGTTGTGCTACATGAATAATTAATTCTGGGCCCATTTATCATTACTGTCTGTGATAGTTCAGCAGCTGTCCTTTACTAAGTCATGATTACACTCATATTGATATGGCTCACTAACATGCTGATTCATGCCTAATAATACCAAGTTGTGTCTTCAGAATGTGCTAGGAACCCTCCATTATGGCATTTTTAAATGGAACCCAAGAAAAAAAAGAAATAGAGTACTTTGAGTCTCTCAGACTGGTATTTAATAGCTTGCAGCAAACTTTAGGCCCATTTTATGTAAATATAAGAGCAAACAGAAATGTGATCATTTGAGATGGGTACATTATTTTTCTTCACCACACACAGAGGCCATGAGTGCAGCCATAACACTGACAATCATCAAGGGGAGCAGTCTCCATGTTCCAGGGCAATAGCACTGGCTACCAAACAGGGTTTGGCATAGCACTTTCCCTTGTTCTCTTTCAATATCAAAGGACTAAAAATTTCTTTAGATATAATTTCTAGTCATGCTAACCAAGATTAACATGGTAGAAACTATGAACAACTCTTTAGAAATTTCAACATCAGTTCTTGCCAAAAAGCCTTGTTTTTTTGTATAGTAGTATTTAATACTTTCATATTAAACCACCCTCTTGCCCACATAGCCAAGTTCTTCCTAGTTCTGGGTTCAAATTACATTCCTGGACTTTTCAAAGCTTCTTTCTAACTCTCTTCTTTCAGCACTGCTCCCAGCTTTGTATTTTTCACCAAAGCCCTTCATTGGCTGACCCTATTTTTCTCACTCAGACACCTCAGACCAGATCTCGAGTTCAGTATTCCCCCTAGCGCTCCCCACATCTCCTCAGTGCCCCTTTGATGCTTACACTTTGATTCCATTCAGCAACTTTTTGTTGAGCTCATATTTATTTTCCCATTCACATAGTTTGCAAACAAGTATAATATAAAATCATATTCTATACTGTTTAATAATTAGTTGGTCACCACTGTACATTGTCCGTGTAATTTTTTCCCCAGATTTGTTCAATTCATTGCTATCTTTGACACGTTTGAAATTTGTTTCATTCTGTTTCTTAATTACTTTTTTGTACCCCAGAACTTAGCACAGTAAGTCATTCACTAAAGTGCTTGATAATGTTCGTCAGTGATGATGCTTCATTATTTCCCCATGTTCATGCAATGATAAATTGAATTAGAGTTCTAAACAAGATTTACAATAATAAAGAAAAAAGTTGTTATCCATTGTCAATTTAAAACAACATCTTATCTGGTTATCTGAATTCTGCATTTCACCTCACTATCGGAGACTTAAGTTTTATACCTTTCCAAAAGTCACAGGTTTATTTCTGAGCGTTGGTTTATATTGACAAACTGTTTCTGTTTCTACAGGTGACTATCCTGCTCCACGCGCTGTCCTTACAGGGCATGACCATGAAGTTGTCTGTGTATCAGTCTGTGCAGAACTGGGACTTGTTATCAGTGGTGCTAAAGGTTAGAAGTTATTTTAAATCTTTTAAAATGCAGAATTTTATTTTGGTGAGTATTTTTCCATTCAATTATATACTCCCAATCAACAGTTACAATTGCTATCAGTTCTGTAGCTGCTTAGTTCCAACATTTAGACTAGTAGACAGTATAAAATGTATATTAACAAATTCTGTGTGTTACTTTTCAATTAACAAAACAATTTCACCCCATTGCATCAATCCTTAGGTTTGGGTGGCTGGAATCATTTATGTTTGAGTGTTCATAAGTATATGTGATTTCTTGGTCCTCCCTTCCCCATGCTGTATCCACAAGCATTTATTAAGCACCTACTGTCTACCGAGTGCTGTGCTGTTTGCAAAGAGAGGCAAAACATGATCTTCTTCTGGGAAATAAGCTTGGAATAGGGAAATGCTTCAGACGGCTGTGAAACGCGGCCATAACTTCAGCTCCTAGCTTTTGTTGTTCTCGTGTGCGGGTAGGTATGTAGCTTGTCGTCACCATTGGTGTCTGAACGTTGCCTTCTCTTTCCTTTCAGAAGGTCCTTGCCTTGTACACACAATCACAGGAGATTTGCTGAGAGCACTGGAGGGACCAGAAAACTGCTTATTCCCTAGATTGATTTCTGTGTCCAGTGAGGGCCACTGTATCATATGCTATGAACGAGGACGGTTCAGTAATTTCAGCATTAATGGGAAACTTTTAGCCCAAATGGAGATCAATGATTCAACCAGGGTAAACCTCAAAATTTTATACTAGAACGTCAGAAGAAAATATATCCATTAGGGAAAAAAAATCACAATTAAATTACAATAAGACAATTGTTTTAATAAACTCTCTGTAAATCAAAAGAAGCTTTAATGAATATCATGTAAAAATCCTTAGAGTCAGATTTCGTTAGACTTGGCAAAGTCATTTAACATTAATTTCATCAGAAATGAAAATAATGCTGTCTACCTAACTTCACATAATATAAATGCATTTAAAAGCATTTTGGAAAATATAAGAGTACTTCATACCTATAAGATATTGCATATAAGGAAAGAGTAAAATTTCATAGCAATAAGTTTTGCTCATTTGTAAAGGAATTTCATGTGTTGTTTATTGAGAAATTGTTTGATTTTCTGTGCTTTCTGAAGGCCATCCTTCTGAGCAGTGACGGACAGAACCTGGTCACTGGTGGAGACAATGGAGTTGTGGAAGTATGGCAGGCTTGTGACTTCAAACAGCTTTATATTTATCCTGGTTGTGATGCTGGCATTAGGGCAATGGATTTGTCCCATGATCAAAGGTGAGCTGCGGCAAAGAAGAAATCTATTTATTAAGAATTGTAGCAAAGGATCCTTCGCATATGAACCAGTCCAATGTAAGCTTTATAATGCTGCTGTTAGTATGCTTTCCTCCAATTTATGCCCTGAGGAAGAACCAGGATGCAAAGGGAATGGAAAATGTACCTTAATAAGAGAAAGTAAATGGTGAGAAAATGACCATAAAAACAGTACTGGGGGAAAAAAAGCAAGAGAAGTGGAAGCAATAGGGTCAAAAAGAAACGTGTTGAACACTGAACAGTTTGGAGGGCTGACCCCCAGAACTGACAATCTCACTTTTACACTCGTTTCCCACTTCTGTTGTTCACATTTAAAGTACTATAGATAAGTTGTTGTTGACATGCATATGTTTAGGTATATTTTATTGTAAGTTGTTTTGAATATAATGTTTAAAAAGTTTGTACAAACTTATTGGTTGTACAAAGTTAATTAAGTCCATAATAATTTTTTTAAGTAAGTACCCCTTAGAATTGAATCTGGCTTCCTAAATTCAGTGATTCAAATGAGCATTAGCCAGTATCTTATGTTAAGTAAAAGAGGAATTTACAATAAAACAGAGATTAGTTTTAGCTTGGGGCATGGTGCCCAGCCAACTAGTGTGCCCAAGAAAATGTATGAATAAAATGACTAGGCTCTGCAATCATATTACCATAGAGACTTAATGGATACTTTGGATTTCATTTGTTATTTGATATAATCTTTTCTTCAGTTTTTTATTTGTGATTACTACTCAGTTGGCGATTAGATTATTCACACTTGGAAAAATCTAGTGCCTTATATTCATCATAAAATGCAGAGAATATTAGAGATGCAAAAACTACAGCTGGATTTTGTGGCTTGGAGGTTGATTAGGTCATAGATTGAGATTGAGAAAGAACCCTAGAGATCATCCAGTCCAACCACTTCATTTTAAACATGAGGAAACAGAGGCCCTTAGAGAACATAAGAACAGAATAAAGAATTCACAGTTGGATCCCAACTACAAATTCAGTGCTTTTTCTGAGAAATAAAAGAACCTCTAATAGGCTTAGTGTGGCATGTAATTCCATACTAATTATTGTGCTTTTAGATAAAATCATATTTATGTAATATTGCAATTGCTAAAATAAGAAATTGAGTGAAAGAATGTTGAACATCCCCTGGGTCAAGAGGTCATGGTGTGAGTACATACATGTATGGGGGAGAGAGGAAGCTTCCATGGGATTAAGTATTATGGTTTGTGCTGGTTGGGGCACAGGATTGAGGGGGAAGGGATTCCTTCATACTCTTGCATTTTGGTCTGATTTCAGCCCTTCCTCCTGAAATTAGTTTCCTGTCCCAATGATCTCCTTTAGTCAGTCAGTAAACTGTGCTAAGCACTTTAAAAAAAAAAGTCCCTGCTCTCAGGGATATTACTGTCTAATGAGAGAAACAACAAAGGTCCGAGCCAGTAGTGTAACTTTGGACAGGTCACTTGACCTCTCTAGGAGGGCTTCGGCATCCTTATCAAGAGAGCTAGACTAGAATGACCTTTGAGGTCAATTCCATTTATACACACACACACACACACACACACACACACACACACATAGTATGATGATCCCCCTAATTCTGTGTTCTAGTATTCCCTGGTTTCTTCAACTAACATACCTCATAAATTTTTGTTTTTTTTTTTTCTAAATCTGGACTTATCAAGATTATTCCCTTTTCTTCATCATAGTATACACTTTAATCCCACCTAAATTGTTGTATATTTCAAGTTAATAGGATCCTGAATGAACTAGATTTTGCTATAAAGTGACAAATCCCTAATGTGTCTGAATATTGGTGCAAACACTTAATAAATGTTTCTGCTTTTCCAGGACACTGATAACAGGCATGGCTTCTGGTAGCATTGTAGCTTTTAATATAGATTTTAATCGATGGCATTATGAGCATCAAAACAGATACTGAAGATGGATGGAGAACTGAGATCTTAAGCGAAAGCGGAGAGCACAAGTGCTACAATGAAGGACATTATCACTGGTGGAAAAACACGTCTCCATTGGCCTCCGTTGTACATTCCATTACACCCAGCAATAGCTGTACATTGTAGTAAGCAACCATTTTACTTTGTGTGTTTTTTCACAACTGAACACCAGCTGCTACCAAGCAAGCTTGTATCATGTAAATTATATGAATTAGGAGATGTTTTGGTAATTATTTCATATATTGTTGTTTATTGAGAAAAGGTTGTAGGACCGTCACAAGAGACTTTTGAAAATTCTGAGGAACCTTGTGTCCAGTTGTTACAATGCTTACGCTAGGAACCTAATCTACATCCCATTTCCAGCCTTTTTTCAAGCTGAGGAAAAAAAATACGTTTGATACTTTGTACATCAGATGCATCTTAACTTTAAAGGGATACTTTTGTAAAAGTAAAACCTTGTATAAAGAACAAAACGTTTCTTAATTTTATTGTGGAGTTACAACTTGCATGTACTTTAAACCCAATGTCTTGAAGGAACAGGTGTGTTCACACAAATTTAACTGGAGATTTGTCCAAGGGCACAGCTTGTGTTAAAGGGTTGAATTTGGACTCAATCAGTAATTTTTGACATTGTCACAAAAACATGGTTCACACTTTTAAATCTAAATTCATCCCTTCTAAGTGAAGTTTTGCTCATAAAGCATTTGGATATTGATTCATTATTTGCCATTTTATACAATGAAAATTAAATCCTTTCCTTCTTAATTTGAAGACCAAGCAAAATGGGGGCTTAGGGATACAGTTCTGGTTTTCATTGTATAAGCAGGAGTCATGCTTGTTCAGTTCCCTAGTACTCATATGACTCCCCATCATAATGTGTCAAGAGTGCTATACTTCTGGAGTCGACCCATTGGCTTAGTTTGGGGATCAGATATTCACATTTTTCTCTTTATTTCTTCAAATAGCTTGGTTTAAAAAATAGAACAAGTTGGACTTCATTGTAACAATTGAATTTTTTTTAAGTTCTTGAGAAATTTTTGTCTAAATCCATATTCTCAGCCTAAGGCATTTCATCTTTTATGATATTAAACAATGGCTATCAAATTATTTTCCATACATTGTACTGATCAAGTTATACACCCAGGGGTACATACACCTTACTTCATGTTTCTTCTTTGTATATTTGGTGACTGTATTGTCATAGATGTACATATTGTGTCAGTAGGGCTATGAGGCATGTAACAGGAATGTAATTTTCTCAGAATTTACACTCACTTGCAGTCATTTATTTAAAAGATAAAACAAGATAATGGATTCTTTGTATTGGCACTTTGCACCAGAAACATATCATTATTTATTGCTGTGATTACTTATTTGTTCCCCACCTTGTATTAGTAAGTTTTAGCACTGAATTCCTTCTTCACTGTTGTTTGTATTTATGAGATTCTGAAATCATGGGGAATCAAAGTAATGATTAAGTTATTCATCACCAGTCTGTAAGCAATATTTGAGTTTTGTAGCTTAGAATTGGGAGAATATTGAACATCTGGAAGACAAGTCCATTTCATCTTGAGACCATGGTGAAATATTTTGGATATATAAATTCCTTAAGCTATTGTAACCATGTTTTATTGCAAAGATGTAAAATATGCCAGATGTGTGTGAGTTGGAAATCAAAAAAGAAAAATAAAATATGCAAAGAATTCACTGATTGTTTCATATTTCATTAAGCCTTTCTTTGACATGCATTGATAATAATGTTATAATACAGCCTTAAGAAATTGAATTCCCCCTTCTATAAAAAGTTTACAGTATCTAAAACACAAACCAAAATCCTGATGAGATTTAGTAATTCATTGAAACATAAACAATTGTCCTGGGCCAGCCACAGAGAAGAGATTTGGATCAGCCGTGACCAGAGTGATACTCTCCCACTGCTCACTAGCTCTGTCGCTCTATTTATATATGATATATGTACATATTTTTAATATGTGTGTGTGTATATATGTATAGGTATGTATATATTTGACTAATAGTGAAAAATATATATTCAAGCTCATACATGCTATGTGTCATCACTAAGTATTGATTTTCATTTGAAATCGTGCTCTTTGTGGCTTACAGAGTAGTTGGACAGTAAGCAATCAGGAGCCCAGTGAACAGGAACACTTTTCAGGATACACTGAAGCAGCTGCAGCACAGTCTCCCGGCTATGGGACAGACTTCCTCCAGAAGGGGATTCAGGGGACAAATACAAAAGAGGCCTTTTCAGCAGTAGGGCATTGGACTGCTAAGGACAGCAAAGCAGAAAAACTACATGCATCAGTTCAGTCTGTTCAAGGAAGACGCAGTGAAAAGAACTCCTGGGATGCAGAGCAATCCAGGGATCAGCAACTTGCAGCTCAGTCCTAACCCAATTTTGTCACGGAGGTGATTCTCCAGGGAAAACAGCCAAGTCACAACGTTTGTACAGTTCTTTAACGATCTCCATGGTGTCATCGTGACCACACTGTCAGCCAGTTTCTCAAGTCACTTAAAACAGTCTGAGTTAGGAAAAGATAGCGACGAAATTCCTTAAGCAGTTTTAAGGGTAGGGATAAAATACTACCACCTCAAGCATCAGACATAATTAGGTTTTTTAAAATGTGTAATATACTGTGATCCCCTTATCATGTGTGAAATCCTCTTTAATTGGGTCAAGAGGGAAGAGCATGATTGGCTGGTTAAATAAGGAACCACAACTGGGTACTTTAAATAATGGGGGAAAATGTTAGCAGTCAATCAAGTGGTAGACTGAGAGTTACCCCCTGCCCAAACTAACACCGTAAACTCACCCTCCCCCCAGACCCACTCTCCCAAACTTAGACTGGTGGGTTAGATTCTCCAGAAAGCAGCATTTTTGTTGTTCATTCATTTCAGTCATGTCTGACTATTCATGACCCCATTTAGGGTTTTCCTGGCAAAGATACTAGAATGGTTTGCCATTTCCTTCTCCAGCTCATTTTACAGGTGAGGAAAGTGAGGCAAAGAGGGTTAAGTGACTTGCCCAGGGTCACACAGCTACTAAGTGTCTGAGGCTGGATTTGAATTCAGGTCAATGAGCCTTCCTGACTCCTAAGAATCTCTTTAAGAAGCTGGGGCTCTAGTACTGTCACTCCTAAGGCCCATCAATTGACAACTGCTGGTGGAAATTAGCTTCTTAGCAAGAAGAATTTGCTGAGAAAGCATAACAAAAGCTGTAATGATTAAAAGAATGCTTCCCCCAGATTAGGAATGTACTTTCTCTTGTGCACACGCAAGGTATCTAAGGAAACTACAGTTAAGCCTTCCACACCTTGGGATTAAGGGTGTGACACCACCTGCAATCCAAAAAATGGTGATGCCATGCATAGAAGCTTTCCAGAAGAATGCTACTGTGAACAGCTTTTAAGGTTCTGATTACTCTATAGTGATCACTCTATTTATTCCATAACAAATCAAAGCAAAACAGCCACAGGAAATCAAGGTACAGCATTCACAATATTACAACTTACAGAAAATCACAATATAATATTCACAAAATAGTCACTCTTAACTCAATCAGTCACTTATCAGTAGTCTCAAAGTACAATAGTCAAAGTCTTCCACTCATGGGACAAAGTCTTGATTAACTCAGTCACTTATCAGTAGTTTCAAAGTACAATAGTCAAAGTACTCAAAGTACACTCAGTTCACTTATTCAGCAAAGTCTTATACTAAGTATCATACACAAAACCCTCTACCCCTTAGGTCACTAGTAAACTATAATTCCATAATTACTCAGTACCTAAGGAGAAGTCTTTTCATCTTGACTTGGGGCCTGTTCTCAGATTCCCTGGATTCCCTTCCATGGTCCCAGATTCTACTTGGATTCACCAGACTGCCACCTGGGTTCAATGGCAGACAGCTCCCAGTTCCTTGACCAGCTTTCTGGGCAGGTCCTGCTCCACACTGAAGTTCACAGGGTCTGGTCCTTGTCAGATCCTTCACCATTGCTGCTCCAGGGAATTCAAGGCTCAACCAAGCCACAAAGTCTCAGCATCCCAGTCATGCTTCAGTTACCTGGCCTCCTGGCCTCCTGGCTCTGGGCTCCTGGAATCCAGTTCAGAAGAAGCTCCACCACCACAAGTTCTCCATTCTTCTGTAGCTGCTCTGCCACCAGATCTAGGTCTCAAGGAAATTCTGACTGTGCCTCTCTGGGGCTTTTCTTATATACACAGTATTACCTACTTCCATCAGCCAACCCCTTCCTGTTACTCAGTTAACAGGAGACAGGAGTTCATACCTTCTGTTCCCCCAATCAGAGGCTTGATCAGTTACTAGGTGTTAAGTACCTGCTACCTTTGCCCAACACAAAAGGATTTTCAAATTCAAATTACATTACCATTACAAAAATACACATAAGATTTTTTTGTCCTTCCCCTTTATACCAGAGAAGTCTGAATTATTATGGAATTAAAAGATAAAATATGTTGATATCATACAATATTATACACATATCTTATGCATTTCTAAGTTTCTCAACTTTTCTGTGTCATCTGCTGGCCTTCATGTCTGTGGCTTTCACAAAACTCCCCCAAAATTCCCATTTAATTTCTTATGCTGACTGGCAGTGGGGAAAGTTGTGATGTGAAAGGGATAACTAGACTGAAACATGAAGTCCGTAGGCAGGGAGGCATATCATCAGAAACAAGGAGGTAAACTACTATCTTCTGGCTGCCCCTGGAATCCCTTTCATTCCTTTGTACAGAGCTCTCCTTAGATAAAGCTCTCTGTTGGGCTCTAAGGGCTGGTTGTTCCTGGAGCATACAAGACTGATACTTTTCTCTACCTCAATGCTCCTTGAAGCTGCTTCCTCCCTTGAGTAACTTTCTATATGTGTTCATGTTGGTCCTTACTAGCAGACATGTCTGCTACTGGCCCATTCTTTCCAATACATGTTAAATGGAGGGAATTGGGGAAAAGAGAGATGGGAAAGGTAGAGAAACACCCCGCTAAACCTGGAGTCCTCCCAGCTGGGCTACCACTTGAAAACTATTACTAAAATTTTTACCCTGCTATTTAATAGCTTTTTTATTTGGTTAGCCCCAACCACATTCCCTTCTTGACCCAATTAAAGAGGACCTTGTAAAGAGATCAGAGCATGTAGGCAATCTTGTTTACACATTTTAAAAGCCTATCATATGTGTTGATTGGGACTGGAGAGGTGTCAAATCCCTTCCCTTACCATAAGGTTCATTGGTTTAGAACTGGAAGGCATCTCATTTTATAGATTAGATCCCAAGAAGTAAAGACAATAGTAAAGGTAGAATGCAAACCCAATGTCAATGTTAAGAAGCCAACTCTATGCCATGATAGAAAACAGCCTTATCAAATGACTTTGGAAAAATCTAATGCAGTCAATTTCTTGGGCTACCCCTTTTCTGAGTGATGATTCAGCTAAGGGGGCTTCTCTTACTTAGGAATTATTGTTCCAGACTTGGCTGTATATGGAACACAGTTTGGTCCTCACTGACAAGAGAGTAAGGACTTTTCAGCAAACATTCCCCCACTGTCAGGGATGGGTAGCATCTGGGCTGATCCACATGCCCAAATCTGAGTTTTGAGAGCACTTTTCCTTCCATGTCAGGGAAAGTAAGGGAACATCAATCAATCAGAAGTGATTTAGACACTAAAGGTTCATAGCAGGAGATGTGGGGAGAAATCTCATATTAATCCCCTGGCCCTTATTTGCATACCTCAAGTTTTAAAAATATGACTTTTCCCATTTGTCCCTTATTTGGACTAAGAGAGAAACCCTGTCAAATAGCCAGAGTAGGTTCTAGAGAAAGCTGGAAAAGACTTTAGATAATTGAATCCAATAAAAATAATAACTAACATAGCTCACTTTCAAGTTTGCAAAACATTTTTATACCCCCTCATTTCCCAGAGAAACTTTGACTCAGAAAATTGAAGCGATTTCAGAGTTAGAGCTGGAGAGCTTCCCTAGAAGCCTCATAGTCCAATCTTCTCGTTTTACAGATGACAGAACTGAGAACCAATGAAGTAACTTACTCAAGGTCACATAAGTAGCAGAGCTAGGATTCAAATTCAGTTTCTCTACCTCTTTTAACTATAGATTTGGTCACAGTCACACAGTTAAGTTAGAAACAGTATCCGGATCCCTTGACCCCTAGGTCCAGTGCTCCACCACAACATGCTGCCCTTATACCTTCATTATTTAGAATGTTAATCTCTGCTTGAAAATGAACATGGAATTCCATTAACTACCACAAAAAATCATCATTGGCAACTTGGAAGAGAAAGCTCAGGGGTTTGTTCTGTCTTTCTGTTGCTGACACCTAGTGGATTCGTCATAGAGTTCCCACGTTGGGGGTAGCAGGGGCTAGAAGTCTCCCTGTTCTATCCCACCTTTACACAATCCAAATCACCAAGCCAAGATCTCCTCAGACATTTGAGGAAAGTGAGACACTGAACACTTAGAGTGGCAAGATAGGTGAGGTCACATTGATGTATGCATGTGGGCTGTGTGTTTGTGTGGGTGTGTACTATGTCCAGTTGCAGAGTAAGGGGAGTATTTCAGCAGATTATAGGCTTCTGGAGACGGAGCCTCTTTTCTTTTTTCATTGTCTTTCTATCTCCAGCAGCAAGCACAATACCTTGCATATAGGATGCCCTTAATGAATACTGCTAAGGGGAAAAATTAGTTCCTTAGCCTTCCAGTTAAGTCCAAAGACCCTCTCTACAGAAAAGACCTCATACGTCATATTTCCACTGCCAAGTACCCTTTCCTCAACTTCCCTCCTGAGGCATCTTTGAGGACAGAATGAAGGGAGGAGAGATAACTTTTTCATTATTAGACTTTGTTTTTATTTGGGGAGTTATCTTTCTTTTGTAACATAGGATCCTCTTTACCCACTGCCTCTACTCTCTCTATCTACTCTCTGAATTCAAATAACATTCATTTGTGGCTCTCCTTTCAAAAATAAAAAGTTCATTTAATTTATTCTCTTTCTTATTCTTTTCCCCTTACTCTTGAATCCAATGTCCCATTTACAGGCTTTGTGTTTGCAAGTTCTTTCTTAATTCTCTCTGTCCCTCTTAGAAGATGGTGGAAATTCTGTTTTTGTTTTAATATTTTTTTCACCAACTATATGTAAACCCAATTGTTAACATTCTTTTTTTTTCTTTTTGGAGAGGGGAAGGCAGGGCAGTTGGGGTTAAGTGACTTGCCCAAGGTCACACAGCTAGTAAGTGTTAAGTGTCTGAACTCAGATTTGAACTCAGGTCCTCCTGACTCCAGGGCCAGTGCTCTATTCACTGTACCACCTAGCCGCCCCTAACATTCTTTTTTTTTAAAACTTTTGAGTTCCAAATTCTCTCCCTCTCCTTCCCCTTCCCCCTTGAGAAGGCAAGCAATTTTATATAGGTTATACATATGTAGTCACACAAAACCTATTTCCATGTTAGTCATGTTGTGAAAGAAACAAAAAAAAACAATAAAAATAAAGAAAAAATATGCTTCAATCTGCATTCAGATCCATCAGTTCTTTCTCTGGGGATGAATGTCATTTTTCATCATGTCCTTCAGAACTGTCTTTGATTGTTGTAGTGCTAAAAACAGCTAAGTCATTCACATTTGATTGTACTGGTTCTGCTATTTCACTTTACAACACTTCATGTAAGTTTCTGCAGGTTTTTCTAAGAACATCCTGCTCATCACTTCTCACAGTACAATAGTTTTCCATTATAGTCATAGGCAACAACTTGTTCAGCCATTCCCAACTGATGGACATCCACTCAATCTCCAATTCTTTGCCACCACTAAAAGAGCTGCTCTAAATATTTTTGTACATATAGGTCCTTTCCCTTTTTGTTTTTTATCTCATTGGCAAACAGAGATGGCAGGGATTCAGGAACATAAAAGATGGTACCTTCCTCTATCAGCCCATACTATTAGCATGACTACAGATCTCTCTTATATTCTACCCCTCCAATCGTGTATTGGGCAGTTCCTGACCTCCCTTTCCCTTAAAGACACAGAATAAGAAATGTCTGGTTGGATACATTATGCATGGCTCATGAAATAAGACCCTCTACCCATTCTGTTTACTTTTATCTAAATCAACTAACATTTGTTGAGTACCTGGTATGTGTAAGTGTTGCATATTAGATAGCATTCTGAACTTGGAATCAGGAAAGCCAAATCTTGACTTAGACATGCCAGATTTGCTCAGACTGGCTGGGCAAGCCCTTGAACCTTTCTAAGCCAGTGGAGATATTAGCACTACTTCACAGGATTGTAAAAACAAAATGAGATGTTCACAAAGTTTGTTGTGAATTCTGAAAGAATCAACTATTATTTCCTATAATAGTATAAATTATTAAAATATTCTAATTATTAATAACTAAGCTACTCTTGACTGACAGTGGCCAACATTAACCTAGCCATAACAAATAAACCCAACATAAACAAAGCTTATCCTAACACCATATACAATTAAGCATTCATAGGATCATAGAAATTGACCAAGTTGATGAAAGAGGAAAATTTTAAATTTCAACAAATATTGAAGGGGCTGTAGGAAAACAGGTACATTAATGCACTATTGGTGGACCTGTGAATTGGTACAGGCATTCTGTAAAGCAATATGAAACTATGCTCAAACAGCAACTAAACTGTGTATGTACTTTAATCCAGTGATACCACTAATGAGGCTTAGCGCCCAAAGAGATCAAAGAAAGAGGAAAAGGACTCATCTGTACAAGATACTCATAGAAGCTCTTTTTAGATGGCAAAGAAATAGTAATTAAGGGGGACCTATCAACTGGAGAGTGGCTGAACAAATAATATAATAATGTACTGGGATACTATTATACAATGAAAAAAGATGAAAATGACAATATCAGAGAAATCTGGAGAAATATGTGAAGTGGTGCAAATTGAACAGAACCAAGAAAACAATTTATACAATAACAACTTTGAAAGACTTAAGAACTCTGATCAACCATAAATCCAAAAGTCTCATTTGAAAGTGCTATTCCTGACAAAGAAGTGATGCAAGGTGCAGACTGAGTCATATATTTTGGGGGTATAGCTGATACAAGAACTAATTTTGCTTGACTATGGCTTTTTGTCACAAAGATTTTGTCTTTGTGGGGGCAGGAGGTAGAGAAAATAAAGTTTTAATTGAGAATAATTACAAAAAGATAATGGGGAAAGCTATCTGAAGGATGTGAGACGAAGAGAGGGGGAGAAAGGAAAGCCTTCAGTGAATGGCCTAAATTTTTTCTTTGAAGTAGGAGTCAGGATCTTTAGTTAAAAATGTAGGATTGGGGGGTACTGTGGAAGGCTTGAGGAAAGATGAGAAACAGCCACTATGGTGAGTAAATCAATTGATTAGGGAGAAAAACAATGTTTGCTTTGCCCCGGTGAGGCCCCAAGTGAGATTAGATCATTTATATTTGTAGAGGACCCAATTAGCATGATTTTGCGATTTCCTATAGCTCCATTTGACAGTACATGGATAGGGGACTAGTAAATAAACTCTGGGACTGATAGACGTTGGAGCTTGCCAAAGCATACAAGATGGTCAAGGAATTCTGGAGTGAAGACTAGTGTAGAGTTAGTTAACCAAGAGGCTAAGACAGAGAAAAGAAGAGAATACAACCAGTTCGAGGATGATGACCTGGAAAAGAACAGAGGGGCAGAGGAAATGGAGGTCACAGTGAGGACAAAGGGTCAGGGGTCAAAAGACTGAGGGAAAGATGAATTAAAAAAAGAGTATGAACAAATAAAAAAAATTGAGTAGGTCATGAGAACTGAGTAGATTGAGAAACTCTTAAGTTAGAGTATTTGAAGGCACATCAATATTAATGTTGAAGTTTTCTTGTATGAGAGCAGGAGATAGATGAAAAAGACTGTGAGTCAGGAATCTGAGGAAGGAATATTCATTTATTTTTATTTTATTGAGGAAGGAATAAAAATGTACTAGGGGTACCAATATATAATGACCACCAGGATTTTGATTAAGTGATAAATTTGGCTAGCATGAACCTTATAGGAGGAAAGGTTGCTTAGTGAAGGTGGTAGACAGAGAGTCTGGAAATAGCACTGGGGAGCAGAGTATTCTGATGCCCATTGTGACCAGTGAGTTGGTGCGGGATGCTATGAAAGAAAGAATAACTAATACTGAGAAAGGTGTTAAACAAAGTTATGAAATCAGGAGGGAACTTGTTCTCAGTGAGGGCCAAAAGATCAGATAAATGAGTTAAGGAAGATGGAAGATGAAAAGAAGTTTGTTCACAAACCCCACAAAAAGGGGACACCAAAAAAGGGTTGGGCAGATCTGGAATAGGACATTGGATAGAACCACTCCAACAGTCTGCTGCCCCCTCCTGACTCATTGGGGTCCTATCTCAAGACCAGGTTCAGCCTTGTTTTTTTAAAGTTCATCTACTCTTTTGCATAAATGTTCACTTTGCCTTTTAAGAAGGCAACCCTGATAACGCTGTTAACTATTCGCATTGATAATCTCCATGTGTGTTGTTTCAATACCATTGAGAGGTTTTGGCAAGAAGGGGAGAGAGAAAACTTTAAAACCACTGTCTTCTGCCAGAACACAGTCTTTGCATGGGATCTCAAGGCTAAAAAAAGAAAGCCATTGAGTGCTAGCTTTGGCAGCACATACACTGAAACTAGAATGACACAGAGAAGATTAGCATGGCCCCTATGCAGGGAAAGGGAAAGGGAAGAGGAAGGGGAAAGGAAGGGAAGCTATTGATTCCTTTTTACAGCTTCCTTGGGCAAAGTTTACCACAGTTTCTCAGGACAAATAAGTCAATAGCTGTGACTGGGGGAACAACTGGTTAGGCTGGCATTAAGGAAGGCTTCTGTTATTTTTTTATGGGCCTGTTTGAAGGGAAAGCCACTCTCCAGGAAAAAAAGGGTCAAGGAAGTAATTAGAGAAAAAGTCACACTCAAGGAAGAAAGTACTTTAATCATAAAAAGGTGGAGGGAGGCAAGAGAGGAGAGGAAGATTGACACCTGCCTTCTCACTAGTTCGGCATATTTCAACTCTTACAGACAACCTGTGATCTCACTGGTACAGGGAACTTCCTGGTGAGGAAACTGCATCAACGTAAGCCATCATCTGCTATTCAATTTATAGTCTTAAACAGGTGATGGAGTCTATTGAGAAGCACTCACTATTCATACAACTAGTATGTGCCAAAGGCAGGACTGCACATCCTTACTGCCTTCCTTCAGTGCAAAGTCTTTTGCATGAGCTCCTTCAAAAAGCTCTGTCCCACCAGCATTTCTTCTGATGGAGATGCTGAGCTGTACCTGCCAGCCCTAAGGGGAGATGCAGCCAAAATCTGCCGCCAGGAGCAATTTCTAGGAGTGTACCTTCTACACTAACCCAGTGGAAGGCATCCTAGGGAGAAGGGGAGGTGGCCTCCCCTTTTTCTCCTTCACAGAGGGTGTATTGAGATTGTGTGTGTGAGAAGGGGGGAGGTTGCTAAAACAGTCACCTGCCAGGAGTTCACATGGGCTTGTAGGCACAGAAACCCTGGTTGAAGGATCAAGCCAATTACAGAGACTGTCTCCAAGCCCACATCTCTCACATCCTAAAAAACATTCTCCCTTCATCCATCCATCCCTCCTGCTAGCTAGTATTCTTTATGTCTCCTACTTTTCATGGCTTACAACCTTGGGAAAAGCTGCCTACAATGAATGAGTGCCTCCATTTCCTTCTCACTCTCTTCTTAATCCTTCAGTTGGACTTCCAGCCTCCTCATTCAACTAAAACTACTTTCTCCCAAGTTACCAATGATCTCTTATTTTCCAAATCCAAGGGCCTTTTCAAAGTCCTCCTCATGCTGGAACTCTTAGCCTCCATTGGCACTATACATCCAGGGTACTCTTTTCTCTCTAGGTTTTTCCAACATTGTTCTCTCCTGATTCTCCTCCTGTCTGATCACTCCTTTTCAGTCTCCTCTTCATCCAGGTATGCTGGTGTCTATGGGTGTCCATCCCCACCACATACCCACCAAAGCTCTGTCCTGGGTCCTCTCTTTTTCACCTCTATATTATTTGCTTTGGCAATCTCATCAATTTCCATGGTTTCAAATATTGTCTCAACCAAGGATTCTCAGATCTTTTTAGTCCTAACCTCTCTCTTTTGACCTCCAGTCTTACATGCCCAGTTTCATTACTGCCTATTAGACATCTTGAATTGGATGTCCCACAGATATCTTAAACTCAAAATGTCAAAACAGAACTCCCAAACCTCCCCCTCCTAAATCCTTCCTGCTTTCTTACTTATTACTGTCAGTGGCATCACCATCTTCCTAATTACCTAGGTTCCCAACCTAGGAGTTATCTTCAATACCTCATTCACTTACCCCACCTCCATCCAATCTGTTGCCAAATCTTGTTGTTTCTACCTTTTCCTCCCCTTTGATATATTTACTATTCTCTCCTGTGGTACAGCCACTGCCCTAGAACTAGACTGGATCACTTCATGTTTGGAATACTGCAGTAGCCTTATGGTTGGTTCCCGACTCAGTTCTCTCCTCACTGTGGTCCCTCTTCTCAGCTACAAAGGTATCTTCCTAAGGCATAAGTCTAACCAAGTATTCTCCCTGTTACATAAACTTGAGTGGCTCCCTATTACCTTTGGGTCAAATATAAAATGCCCTGTTTTACATGCACCTGGCAGCATTATCACTTGCCCCTCCTGGATCCACCTATTTCATTATTCCTCTACCTAGAAGCTGTCCTTCTTGCCTTTTCAATTGCTGGGGGAAGGGTGAGAGGGAGAAAATTCCAAACTTTTTAATTTAAAAATAAATTTACAATTTTTTTTCAAAGTTGTCTTTCCCTTCCTAATGGGCTTGAGCCCCCAGATTTATTCCCCCCTACATGTTAGAGAAGCAGAAACTGCCCAAGTCCTTCTGCAGTTGCTCAGGTCCTTTTGGTTCATATCCACTCTAACTCTGGGTTTCTATAATTCTGTGAAAGTTCCCATAGACATCAATGCACAAACAAGTCCTCAAAGGGCAGAGAAGGGAAGGGTGACCTGGTCACTGCAGGACCTTTCCCTGATCAATTCAATAATCATTTATTATTGGTGGTAGGTAGTGGGAGGGGACTTGGAGTTAGAAGATCTGGGTTTGAATCCTGGCTCTGATGTTTACTAGTTATGTGGTCATGAGTAAGTCACTTAACCCATCTATGATTACCAGGTAGTGTTGCTAGCCACCATCCACTTAAGAGAAAAAATGCTGATCCTGACCTGTTAGGGTCATTGATGGTTTGTGATTCCAAGATCACTTAGTAAAAATGCCAAGTGAGTGCTGAGCTCCCTAGGGCTCTTCTATTCCTCAGCTCTGTCCCTCTCCAGGATATCACCAATCTATTATAGAAAGGTGTATAGATTTATGGATGTGTGTATATGTATATATATAGATACATATATAATACTATATATACATACATACTATACACATATGTATATAATTAAAACAGCTCTGAGTATCCACTTACCCACAAATCTCTCCTCCTCCTGAATCTAGATATATTGAGTAGGCATAAGTCACATGACCTTAGCATAAAGGAATAATGTCCTATTTCATGGCCTATTATAGATCCAGGTAATTACATGCTAGCCCATTTTGAAGATGCAAGAAACCTCAGTGTGTAAAATACTGAACTATAATCCTAAAATGAATGTTGACTTGTTCACTGTAGCTATAGCATGATTTAGAGACTAGCTCAAGATAATAAATTCAGGCCATAAAAAAAAATTCTATCTTTGTTTTTTGTTTGAATTAATGACCACTTATATATGGGAGGGTTTTTCAAAAGTTCAGCCTAAGACTTTCTTCCTATCAATGATAGAACAATTAAAAAACAGACCTCCGTTGGGGTGGGTAGGCACGCAGTGAATAGAGCACCAGCCCTTGAGTCAGGAGGACCTGAGTTCAAATCCAGACTAACAAAACTAGCCATGTGACCTTGGGCAAGACACTTAACCCCAATTATCCTACCTTCCCCCCTCCAAAAAGCAAAAATAAAAATCTTAAAAAAAAAAAAAGTCTAGGGATGGCTAGGTGGTGCAGTGAATAGAGCACCAGCCCTGAAGTCAGGAGAACCTCAGCTCAAATCTGGCCTCAGACACAACACACTTACTAGCTGTGTGACTTTAGGCAAGTCACTTAATCCCAATTGCCCTCCAAAAAAAAAAAAAAAAGAAAAGAAAACCAGACCTGCCTGGGAATACTCATGCCCATATTAACTGGTTATTATCATATATACTTACATACTTTTGATTTCTTCTCGATCTCTTTTGCTTTTATCCCTAAAACCTGCCAAGGTCTCCCTAAATACTGAATTATAGCTTCCTAGAGAAGTATCCACTCAGACACAAAGAACCCCTCACACCTGGGGCTTAAACAGGAAATTATTCATATTATCTCTTGCCAGGAGACCTCAAACAGATGGAGTGATAAGGATGGAAACAGCTTTCAAATCTTATGCTTCACATCCTCCTCAATTGATTTCAATGCTCAGAAATTCCAAAGTGTGAATCTGGAAACAGAGGTAGCAGGCAGCATGTTGTTCCCCATCAGGCACCACCTTGGAGCCCCTCAGAAATGAGGAAGCATCCCTAACACAAGCAAGATGGGACGCCTAAACAAAAGGGGAAAACTGGGATGTCATCTCTGGAATTGTTTGTCCACTCATATGGATGCCTAACTGGACGACTACAGTCTCCCTGACATCTCCTGCCAGCTTTCAGTAAATTTTATTTGTGCATGAGTTTATTCCTTTCCTTTTCCCTTCTCTCGTGCAGATGCTAGTTTACAACACCGTTGTTCATTTACAGAAGCTCTTATCACCAAATATAGGAATAGTAATGGCTGGGAGAAAATGATCAAGTCTCCTTATTTAAGCCTCCTAGAAATAGCCCTCATTAAAGTCATTGCAGTATGTGGCCTGAATTTATTCTCCACAAAAGTCAACATGTTTAACTATTTAGTCTTGACCTTGAATCAAGTAGAACAATAGAGTAATAATAAATGCAATAGAACAATGTATAATCAAACCTCTACTGCCAGCTGTGTGCTCAGAGGCTCTCCTAGGCCCCAGAAGACTGAAGTTGTATACAAAAAGTCACTTCAAACCCAGGAGTGCTAAGATGTTTAGAGTCTGAGTTTCTTTTTCTCTGGGGTATTTTCCATTAAGAAGGCAAAGTACTGGGGACAGTAAACAGTTCAAAACTAAGTGCTTAGCCCATGTTCCTTGTAGGACCAAAAACAGGAACTCTTGGCTCCTTCTATGATATGTGGACATAAATCTAGGGGAAAAGAGCTGATCCCAGAATCAATGACTTTTTCATTCTCATCTATCCCGCCATGGCTAGGGGCCTCCAGCCACTTCTCATCTTGACTAGATCATCCTCACAGTGCAGAGGGGCGTGGGCCCCAGAAATCAGCTCCAGCAAGGAGAATCTCAAGATTGTCATACCCTGGTATCTTTCTTGAACCTTCAGCCATCACCCTCTCTGCTCCATCATGTTACTTCTGACGCCCATTTTCTTGTTTTCCAGGCCAAAGTAGCTCATTGCACAGATGCTAGGGAAGGACAATCACAGAATGAGAGATGGTACATGCAACACTCTTAGGCTCCCTCCAAAAAACAAACAAACCAAGAAAGGTAAACAATAAAATTATCAAGAAATGAGTGAGTAGGGGCAGCTAGGTGGCACAGTGAATAGAGCACCGGCCCTGAAGTCAGGAGGAACTAAGGTTAAATTCTACCTCAGACACTTAGTAGCTGTGTGATCTTGAGCAAGTCACTTGACCCCAACTGTCTTGCCTGTGCCCCTCAAAAAAAAAATGCATAATGGCATCTATCAACCACATTTTTAGAAGTTATTGCTTTTCTTTAATTTTTCATTTACAAAGTTTATTTATTGGGGGGAAAAAAGGATTACTAAGGAACAGAAAAGACCCAAGGAGCTAAAGTTTAAGTCTGAATTAAAGAACTCTGAAATCACATGAGGAACTTGGACTACATGATCTTTAAGGTTTTTTCACATTCTAATTCCTATGATTAGATGAAGAATTGCTTGTTAACTTGAAAAATATTTAGCTAATAATTCATTTGACTTGTTTAAAGGGACCTGCCTTCCCAGACACTAAGGTTCTAAGACTAAGAAGGGAGTGAGTGACATCAATCACGTGCCAGAAACTGTGCCGCGTGTGCTACAAATATTATCTCATTTGATCCTGACAACAGACTTGTGAGGTAGTTATTATTATTATCCTCATTTTACAAATGGACAAAACTGAGCTGTGCAAAGATTAAGTGACTTTCCTAGGGCCACAGAACTAGTAAGTATGAGACTGCATTTGAACTCAGGTCTTTCTGACTCCTGGCCCAAATCTCTACGAATTATGGCACCACCTAGCAGCCTCTCTTGGCAAAGAGACACCCTGGTAACAGCTGCCCCTGTCAAAATTTCAACAAGAAACTCAAAAATTGTTAAAGCATTAGGTGTGGGATTTGAGGCCTAAAGAAGAAAATCTGCCAGGTTGTTAGAAAGGGTTAATGAAAAAAGAATGACTGGTTACCCTAGAGGAGGAGGGAAAGAAAACACATTCATAACAGAGAAAATGAGAGTCCCCATGGGGCTTGACATTTTTTGTGTTATAGAACTCCTTGGCCGTCTGGCAACATCTATGGACCCTTACTCAAATGTTTTAAAATGCATGAAGTAATATAGAGGATCACAAAGGAAACTAATTCTACTGAAAAAAGATTTTTTTCCCATCCAAGTTCACAAATCCCCTGAAATCTATCCACAGAGACCACGGGCATACACGGACCCCAGGACAAGAATCTCTGCCACGGGACAGAAGAGGAGAAAGAACCCTAAGTGAATCATGAGAAGTGGGAGCCTTAAACTTCTAGAAAATTAATGTGACACAGATAGAAGAGTGATAGCCTGTGAAGTGGGAGTAAGAGAAAAAGCAGAAAGAGGAATACATATACATATAAAAACAAATAAATAATTTATGGAAAAATAATAATAAAATAAAGACTACCTTGTATAGACTTATTTTTGTTCTGTATTTTTTGTTTATATTTTATATTCTATATTATGCATTGTATAAACACAACATATATACAAATACAATATACATGCATGCATTAAAAGTTCAGAAGGAAATTATTATAACCTTCAAATATCCAGCATGTTTTTGAAAATTGGTAGCTTGACTAGGATTTCAATTGGAGAAGAATGGTTTACTTAGAATTTCAACAACCAACAAAAACTAACTAGAAGCACAGAATCAAGCCCTCCAGAAAAGAAGGGAAAAGATTTCCTGCCTCATCTTGTCCCCATGATCTAGTACATGGTCTTTTCCTACATAGGCAGAATAAGACTAAAAATCCTAGAGCAAGGATCTAGAAGAGCTGCTCAAAGCTTTTTAGTAGGTAATAAGTATTATGGAATTTTCATATTACAATTAATGAAAACATTTCTAATAGATTAAACAGTAACCAGATTAAGAGGATTTTGGAAGGCAGAGAATAAAGAATTTACTCAGGGACTTTGAAATAAATATAAAGGAGGATAAAAGGAAGGATTTGCTTTAGGACCAGACAAAAAGAAAAGTGATTAAATCATCATCAACCAATCAACAAACATTTATTAAGTGCCTGGCACTGTATTAAGTAAGCCCAGGGCATACAAAAAAAAAAAAAAGCAAAAACAGTCTCTACCTTCAGGGATCTTGTAGTCTAATGAAGAAGATAACATTTAAATAAATAGGTACACAAAAGATTCATAGAGTAGCTGCTACACAGTAACCTTAGTGGGGAAAGAAGGCACTAGCGGCTACTGGGTGCGGGAAGGGCAGGAGAGGCAGGAAATGCCTCCTTCAGAAGATGGCATCTGGGAACTCAAAAAATTTTTTTAAAATAATGTTAAAAATAAAACAAAAAAAAATGTGGCATTTGGGTTAAGTCTTGAATGAAGCCATGAGTTCTAAGAAGCAGGAATGAGGGGGTAAAAAAGAACATTCTACACAGGGTAACACTAATAATTTTCTACTTGATAAAAAAATTAATAGATGTGCTAACTACCTCATAGATAGCTTATAAAGGAAGTCCTTTGTAAATCTTAGCGTGCTGTATAAATGTGAGCTACTGTCCTCCCTCAGTATGTGAGTACATCACTGAGAATATTCCATCTACTTACTGGCCTTATGTCCCTTTGTACTTTCTGTAGATAAATATATAGATACATGTGTGTATATGTGTGTGTGTGTGTGTAATAGGAATGGGAATTTGAAGATCTTCCCTGCTCCTAGAGAAGGGACCTGGGGGGAGTTTGAAGACCTCCCCTGCTTTAAAAGTAAACTCTGCCCCTTAATAGGCTGAATGTAGTCACATGGAGCCTGTGTGGGAAGAGTTTGATGAAAGGAAGCAGAGCCCACAGGAAGCTGGGAGTCAGAGCTAGTGAAATGGTGGGGGAGACAGGATGCTCAGGCAAGGAGTCAGATAGGCTCATGAGTAGATATTGATCTTGCATTGGTTTGTGGGGAAGGTTGAAGGATGCTGTGACTCTCAATGTTATTATAGCTTCTAAATATCTTTGGTACCGTGATGGAATTGGCTTACTGGTTTTGGGATTCAGTTTTCTGGTGTCTAAATAAATGCTTCAGTTCTATCCTCTACCTGGAGAATCTGGTATATTTTGCAACCGAATGTCATGTGATATAGTCAGTCTTTATTGTGATTGTGGGCACTGTAAATATTGCATTGGCACTACAATATACATACATACACACCTACATACTCTGGTTCATGCTGTTTCTTAAATCTTTCATGAAAAACTCTCCTACGACTCCAAGGCCACTTTCTTCTAACAGTCTGTGGAGACCAGTGCAATACTCAAGTATTCCATCCATTACCTTTCAATCTTCCTCTATGAATAGTCCATCTCCCTTTCCAGTCAAACACATATCCTTGGTAGGGTCTGCTCAAGCTCAAGTCATTTATATTATTTTATTCTATTCAACAAATTATTAAGGATCTACTAGGTTCATTCACTATTCGTAAAATGCAATACTGATATTAACAGGATGGATTTTGTTTCAAGGAGCAATTGGAGATAGATTAAAGTGTGTCTCGAGCTCTGATCTGCCATCTCACCCAGCCCCCTTCTCCCTAATTCAATTCTGAGCCCAGGTCTTCCTTAAATATCTTTGGGATGGTTTTGCTTAGCTGGATTTCTGGCCAACCTTTTTTTTTTCTTCTTAAATTTTTTTTTTGATGCTCAAACTTTCTTTAAACTTATTTTTTTCTTCAACTGTTTCTCATTTTATAAGATGATAGTGCTCATAATTATTCTTCTCCATAAGATTTTAAAATACATTTAAGAGCTTCCTGAAGATTAGCTGACAGATTCTCAGTCTTCATCGTCTTTCCATCTCTCTTCTTCTCCCTTTTCCAAAAACAGACTGGAATCCCTCAGCATGGACCATTACTCTGGAAAGAGGAAAACCTGTGCCCATACATAGTATTGTCCCCCTCTCCCTTTGCTTTAGTTAATGGTGACTAGCAACAGAAGGCAACTTTAGGTTCTTGGCTGCCTTCTAATTTTACAATATTTTTCTACGCATAGATCAGAGACCAGACCTGAAATTTGATTTCCCCCACTTCAAGAGCTTGTAGTGTTCAGGGGGCACTGAGAGATTACTTGTGGAAGTCTATGGATGGAACACACCTTGAGTTGGAGAATTCATGGATCTGTCAGTCCCCAGACCCCAAGGCATCTGTGTAAAGATTTTGGAGGGTTCATGAATTTTTTTTTTAATTTGATAACTATATTTTAATATAATTGGTTTCCTTAGTAGTCCTATATATTATTCTGAGAATTGGTCTGTAGACTCCACCAGGTTGCTGATCTGGTTCATGACACAAAGGTTAAGAACTTTTAGTCAGTGGATTTCTGGACTCAGCATGCTTCTTAGAGAAAGAAGATAAACCACATACTTCCTGTCAAGTATCCTACTGGGAGAACAAAGCCAGGAAGGTATTTAGACAGTGCAGTTCTGATGGGAAGGGGATTGCTTGGGCAGTAGCCCCCAAAGTATCTTTATATTCCACAGGAAGTCTAAACCATAGGGTCACAGATGTAGAAATTGACTAAGAATTCCTATTTTAGGGAAAAAATATTTTGGCAGTGGTGTCAAGGATGAATGGAGAGACTGGATCCAAGAAGACTGATTAGCAGCACCCTGACACAATAATCATCCAGGGGAGAGGTAATGAGGGCCTAAGTAGAGTATGAGTAAAAGAAAAGGATGCTAGAGACATTATGGAGATAAAAATAACAAGATTTATCAATGAATTAGATGGGATGAGGCGAAGGAGAAGGAAATATTAAGAATTACTCCTCCTAGTTTACAAATTTAGTTGACAAGAATGATAGTGGTGCCATCAACAGATAAAGAGAAGCTTGAAAGAAGGGTTGGTTTGAGGATGGGAGTGGAAGGAGTTTTCGATGTGTTGTGTTCAAGACATCTACAGGGCATCTGGTTGAGATGTCTTAAGCACCAAGAAATTGGTGATGGGGGACGTGACTCAAGAGAGAGACTAAGGCTAAATACAGAGGTGAACATTTAACTCACAGAAGTTAATGAGATTACAAAGAGAAATTACAGAGGAGAAGAGGGCCAGCCCAGAAAAGCACTGTAGGGGAAACACATTGTTAGGTAGTCTGGTAAAAGAGCCAAGATTCAAACTCAGGTCCTGATATTCTGAATCCAAAGCTTTTCTCACTACAGTTTACATGGCTTTGCCTAGGCATTATAGCATCATTTAAGGCTCTTTGCATTTCAATAATGGAGAACCATCTGGGTCCTGCCTCCTACACATCCTGGCAGAGTGACCCTGGCCAAGTCACTTAAACTCCTGATGCCTCC
The DNA here is from genome assembly GCF_028583685.1 of Petaurus breviceps papuanus. Classification (NCBI taxonomy): domain Eukaryota; kingdom Metazoa; phylum Chordata; class Mammalia; order Diprotodontia; family Petauridae; genus Petaurus; species Petaurus breviceps. Next base: position 71,634,145 of record NW_027187419.1, read on the forward strand.
AGGCAATTCTTCTGTTAAGACCATAAATTCTCTAGCTATGGTAGATCTGTACTTCCTTCCCAGAAGGTCCCTAAGGCAATGAAATCACAGGTCTTATTTTTTTTCAATCAGGTTATTAGAATCAGCCCAGTATTCTATCCTGTCAAAATTCTCTAGGTTCCTAACTTTATCACTCAGTGTATTAGCTTTCCCTCCTAATTTTGTGGCACCTACATATGTGCTAAGCATGACTTCCATGCAGGACTAATATTTCCCATTGTTTTCCTGATTCAGCAATCTCCCTCCTCTTTTCTTAAACCTTAGGGATTAGCTTCCCCTAAAAGGAGACAAAGCTGCCCAGGGTTCTGATTGGCCCAGGCTTCTCTTGATCAGCTCCACCCCCAGGAGGCAGGTTCAGGCCCTTCCTCTAACAGAGATGAATTTTCTCTAAAAGTGGACAAACCATAGGGCTAATTGGCTCCAGTTTCTATGACAGAGCTTCCTGGTCACCACAAGGAATATAAAGTCCTGATTGTGTGCAGTCTGGGTCTCTGAAACTTTGGGGGTTCCTGAGGCTAACTCAAGTTGCTACGCCCTTCATAAGATCCTTCATGAGGTCCCTTAGATGGGACCTAAGATCCTAAATTCCACTATATCTCTATTACATATCCTTGCTACGTAGGGTAAGGTAAACCTCCACCTGTTAAGTGTTTAATGACTTGCTAATTCCTCATTTTCTGCCAAAAGCAAACCTGAACAAAGAAAAGTGTGTTACAATTGACTCCAATACATCCTTTTATCCAAACCATTGATAAAAGTGTTGAATCACAAAACCAAATACACCAAAAAAAGGTCTCCACCCACATTGCCTGGATATTCCATCGATCCCATCTATACTATCTTTACTCCCCTGATGAATTCTCTGGAAACAAGAACTGTTTGTCTCAGACCTGCTGGATTTTGCATTGTCCATGATCGTATGCCACATTCCATGTGTCAATAGTTAGTAGAATTACCTTCAAAAAATTTTTGTTCTTTTTTTTGTGTGTTTCAACTACAGGGTGGGATCCCTACATGTTGTGGTAGGCAAGCCAGGATTGGGTGAAGCAAACAATTTTTAGCTCCTTCCTTCCAGTAGAAGTCGAGCAGTGCCCTGGGATACCTATGCAGGATTGTGGCTACAGTTACCAGCATATCCACACCTGCTGCTTCATCATTTGCCCATTGCCATAGGACTTCAAGGCATATAAAACAGTAAGATGGTTAAATAGTAAAATAATGGCCCACAACTTAGATTTAAATAAGGTAGAATTGAGCAAAGTCATAGATCTCACTCTCTCTTCCAGAGTCATCTTAGTTTAGTGGCAAGACAAAAGTCAACAACTGGTGATGGCCCAGGATGGAAAGGCTACAAGAAAAACCAAAGTGGAAGGAGAGTTGGTGGACAACTTTTTGTTCACAGATGATTGTGCACTCAATGCAGCCTCTGAGACTGAGATGCAGCAGAGTACGGATCTATTCTCTACCACTTGTGCTAACTGTAGCCTGACAAATCAACACTGAGAAAACAGGTCCTCCACTGGCCTCCATACACAGAACAATTGGTCACAGTAAACGGAGAAATCTTTAATGCTATGGATAAGTTCACTTACCTTGGAAGTATACTTCCAGGGACATCCACATATGATGACATTGATGCATGTACTGCCAGAGCTAGCTCAGCCTTTGGGAGGCTCTGAAAGAAAGTGTGGGAGAGAAGAGGCAAACTGAAGCCATTGTGCTGACTACACTGTTGTATGCCTGAAACCTGGACAATCTATCAGCACCACTTCCAATTGAATTGTCTTGGAAAGATTATGAAGATCACCTGGCAAGATAAGGAACCAGACCCTGAGATCCTCTCAAGAGCTGGATGCCAATGGGAGGTAACAGGAGGGGACACATAGCCAAAATGCCAAATGAAAACTTATGTAAGACTATTTTATGGGGAACTTGCATAAGGCAAGGGCTCACATGGAGGTTAGAAGGACACTGAAGGTTTCTCTGAAGAATTTTAGTACAGAATGTGAGACTTGGGAGATGTTTGCAGAGGACCACCCAGCATGGTGAGCCCACATCAAAGAGGGCACTGTGTTCTATGAACAAAGGAGAATTGCAGGAACACAAAGTAAACATGAGCTGCACAAATCCAGAGACCTCTCCATCCCAAATGTTCTAAGGGACTACTGGTACCTGACCTGTGGCAGAGCCTTCTGAAACTCTACTGGGCTGATCAGCCACAATGGAACCCATATTACGTCGATATTATCATCATGACATCATTGGCCCTATTAGATAACTAAGGAGGACAATAACTGCTTACTCTATTTCCCTGGGGCCATCATTTCCTCTTCACCAGAAAACAGGACTCTACTTCTGAAGCTGAGAGGCCAGCTTTGTCTTTAACTTGTTTTGGTCTTCTTTTGCTTATTCCAAGACTCCACTATACTTTCATGATAGCTCCAGTCCTGCCACCTCCCCTACCCCATATTTGTGCCTCTCCACTGCTGTCTTCACCCATTGGACTGTAAGTTCCTTGAGGGCAGGGACTATCTTGCTTGCTTGTATTTGGATCCCCAGAGATTAGGACCATAAACATAAATAAGTGCTTAATAAATGCTTTATCTTCCAGGTTTTATGATAGGTACTCGGGAAATAATCATTCCACCAAATCTGAAACTACTTAACTGCACTATTATCAAGCCCACTGAATCTTTCCATCTTGTCTGAGAGGATGGCAAAAAAAAAAAGCTTTAACAATTTTTTTTGTTAAAAATCTAGCTAAACTGGGGTGGTTAGGTGGCACAATGAATAATACAGCACTGGCCCTGGAGTCAGGAGGACCTGAGTTCAAATCCTACCTCAGACACAAAACTAGCCACTTAATCCCATTTGCCCTACCTTCCCCCCCCCCAAAAAAAAAGCAAAAAAAAAATCTAGCTAAACTACATCTATGGCATTTCCCTTATGGGCAATCTCATCATCCTATAATAGCTAGTAATAATAAATAGCATTTATATAGTGCTTTACAGACTACAGAACACTTTACAAATATTATCTTACTTGATCCTCACAACCCTGGGGAAGTAGATACTATTATCATCCCCATTTTACAGATGTAGAAATGTGGAAACTGAGGCAGAGGGCAGTTGAGTGACTTTTCCAAGGTCACATAACTAATGGCTAGGTTTCAATTCAGCTCTTCCTGACTCTAGGACAAGCACTCTATCTACTGAACTACCTAGCTTCCTCTCTGAGAACAGGAAGTAACCTGAGTCTGATATGACGTGTTCTTTTTGAAACCTTGCTAGTTTTATGCTTCCTGCTTCTTTTTCTAAATGTTCAGTAACCATCCTTTTAATACTACATTCCAGAATTGGCCAAGAACCAAAGTAAAACTCACAGACTCATAACTTGAAGATTAAATCTCTGTCTTCAGAATATTTGTTATCCTATCTTCCTAAATTTTCCAAAGATCATTGATGATGGTTCAACAATCAGATTCACAAGTTATTACAGTATCCTGAGATATCAGTCATCTGGACATGGTAATTAGAATTCATTAAATTCATTAAATTGGTGCCCTCTTACTATCTCAATACTCCAATATACAGAACATTCTATAGGCAAAGAAAACAAAAGCAAAGTCTGAGTCGAGTTCTACTTTTTCTCAATTTCCCAGTCACCTGATGATTCTTGATTTTTATTCCTCTTTTAATTTCCTTTCCTTAATAGAGCTTAAAACAACAATAAAACCAAAAAACTTCTGTACAATGGACTACTATGAAAACTTTGGAGCAGAACAGGTTATTAAAAAAACAACTAAATGAAGGCTCACAAATGATTGAAAAGGGGGAGTGATAGGAGGAGCAAAGAAAGGAACCACAGAACTGAAAATAATATTGCTTTTTCCCTTTGCCTGGGCAGAAAAAGGTCAAATCTGCTGGGTGAAAAAAAAAAACATACTCAAAAGCTAAGCTTAAGCTCACCATTATTTGTCCATTCTTGGAAAATAGTTGGATATACAATCATGAACTGTAGGAATGATTATCTTTAGTGTATTCAGTCAGCTAAGTTATGCATTGAATAGAATCCTGGACCTGCAGTCAGAAAGATCCAAGTTCAGATTTACACTCAAGACACTAGCTATGTGACCTGAAGCAAGTCACATAATCTGTTTGCCTCAGTTCCCTCATCAGGCAAAATGGGAGTTAAATAACACCTACATCCCAGGGTTTTTGTGGGAACAAAATGAGATTATTTGTAATGTGCTTTGTAAACCTTAAAGTGTTAAATAAGATTTTAGATACTACTATCATCATCATCAACACCATCAAATAAATCAAAGGCAGACTATTTGTCCACATCAAGGAAGACTCTCAGGGCTCTTATTCTGGAGATATGATCCAGGAAAATGTTTGCTATTTAATCAAAATGGCCTTATCTGTCAGGACCAAAAGAGAAGCAGCGAATTGTGGTGAATAAAGGACCCACCTTGGGTTTGAGAAGAGTTGGGTCCAAGTTCCTGCTCTGACACACCCTGACAGTTACTTAACCTCTCAGTGCCCCCACATCACTCTCTAAGGCGATAAATTGGAGAAAAGGTACATTGGTAGAGTTTCTTACAGAAATGAAAATCACAGTCCCATTCCTAAACAAGAAAAAGAAAGGCAGGAATCCTGATGATCCTTGTAATTTTAGGATAGAACAGTTGTCTTATTTCCCAAAGTTTTCACTTGATTATTTACTTTATGATACAGAAAAGGTTAATTTTCCTCTCCTGGTTCTCTTGAACTGAAATGTGGGGTAGCTAAACTAGCCGGAAACGACCTTCTCCATCCCTAGGCAGATTTTTTCTAAAGACCCCACAGCCCCCTTCCTGTTCCTTCCAAAAGTTAGCAAGGATTAGCCAGTCAAGTGAACTAGTTTTACAAGTACTTTGCTGAGAGATAAAATAGAATTCATTTAATCCTTTAATCAGGTTTCTAACATTCTAATGCCCTGTGCTGAAGCTTCTCAAGTTGACACTCTGTTGAATGATATCACTAATATCAGTTGACAGTTTGCCAGAAGCCATCAATTTTAAACTCTCCATTTCTTCCTAAGGCCTATTAATTTTGTCACTGCCTTAGAAGTCAAGGGGAAACTTCTAGAAAAGGGGAGAAGGGGAAAGGACAGGTCTTTTAAATACTAGGAAGGTCATTTGTGAAAGAGGGTTGGGGGAGGAAAACCCAAACTTTATGAAACAAGTAAAAATGAAATCAGACCTTTGTTTATATAGTTCTCTGCACTGGCCCTGGATTTATTTTTGAAAGTTTGTAAACTGGTCCTCCAGTTAAAATTGAATAAGTAGGTGCAGCTGAGTAAATGGAGAGGGGCAGAGTTGCAGCCATGTGTTTTCACTTTAAAATTAGGTTGAAAAGGAACAGAATGGGGGGAAAGACCAAAAAATAAGAAAGAGAGATAGAAGACAGGCAACCTTTAAAAGCAGAAAAAAAATGTGAGAAAATGAAGAGTCAAAACAGAAGTCGTCTGTATTAGTTCCCAGATGTCTCTGCAAGTGGCTAGCAGGAGCCCTATTTGACAAGGGGACAGAGACCAGGACTCTCAGACTATACCATGTTGTCCCCTAATGTCATACAATAGTGAGAAGGGATTTCCCCAAGCCTTCAAAAAGGAAAGAAGGGAGGGATGCCAAGAAGTACATTCAGACCCAAGCCATTCCCATCCCAAATTCTATGGTTCTCTGGCCTAGACTTAAACAAGGCACCACTTTAACCTCTTCAGTAAAGACCTAGTTAGCCTATGGCTCTTCTCAAAAACCAGCAAAAATCTATGAGCCAGTTCCGAGGTAATTAACATGTCCAAACAACAACAAAATTTACTTCCTTTACAACTACTCAAACAAACTATTCTCATAACATCAGCTAATAGTTTTCTTTCCTGGAGTAAAGACACCGGAAATAAATTTTTCTGTTCTGTGGGCTGTGTTGATAGTTTCCAGGATCAGGAACATTTAAATGCTCCCAGCAACCTTTAAATGCAACCTGGAAATGCCAGCTGGGATTTGAGATTAATGCTAGGACTTCCAGGTAAGTTTCTAAGGCACTTCCCTTTCCAGAAATTTCCCTCTAATAACTTGGCATGCCCTTCCATCCTGGCATCTTGGCAGTTTGCTTAAAAAAGGGGGGTAGGGGTGGCCTTAATTGAACAGCAGGTGATTTCAATATTAATCCACTGGTGGTGCCTCTCAAGGGGCCAGACAATCTACGTGGGGAAGAATTTGCTAGTGTGGTTCATTTTATATTTCCATGCAATTAAGGGTTTTTTTTAAAATTCTTATGAATGGACAGCAAACCAAAGCAAGAAGATATACTAAGTGACTATTGTGTGCCAGGCACTGTGCTAAGGGCTGGGAATACAAGGAAATGGAAACTAAAAAGTCCCTGCTCTCAAGAGAACACTGTATACAGAAACAGCAGTACTGTTTTAAGAAGGACTTTGAGTGAATAAGTCATTTTGACTATCATAAATACTCAAATTAACTAGCCAGAGAAAGAACTAATAAATGAAAGCATGTATGTAATACTTTTACATGTATTTTGTGTCTAAAGGACCTGACAATCTAATGGGGAAGACAGCAAGCAAACAGCTATGTACAAACAAGATTAATACAGTACAAATTGGAGATAGTCATCAGAGAGAAGGCATTAAGGTTAAGAAGGAATTAAAGAAGGTGGGCCTTTAGCTGAAATCTGAAGGAAGCCACGGAGTCCAGGAGTCAGGGAAGAGGAGGGAGAGAGTTCTAGGCATGTGAGACAATCAATGGAACTGACAGGAGATGGAGTATCTATTTTAAGGAACAGAAAAGAGGCTAATGTCAAAAGATCAAATACTATATGGAGCACAGTAAAGTGTGAGAAAACTGAAAAGATGAGAAAAGTCCAGGTTATGAAGTGTTTTTAAAAGTCAGTCAGTCAACTTGCATTAACTATGCATCGACTTTGGGACAGCCACTATGCCAAGTGCTGGGGATACAGAGAATTGGGAAAACAGTCCCTGCTCCCAAGTGGAGATAAACGATACCTTATTTTATCTGAGGTCATAGGGAGCCACTGGAATAGATTAAATGAGGGTTGGGGTAGATGATGAGGCCAGGCCCCTATACTTTAAGATCAGTTTGGCAGCTGAGTAGAGGATGAACTGGAGTGGGAAGGGACCATAAGGCCATTGTAATAGTCCAGGCATGAGGCGATGAAGGCCTGGACCAAGGTCTCAGCAGTGTCCAAAGAGAGAAAGAAGCAAATACAAAAAAAGTTACCAAGGCAGAAATGACAGAATTGTGTAACCAACTGCATTAGAGGGGTGGGTGAGATGAGAGGTAAGAATGGAGGTTATGAGTCCATGGGACTGGAGGGAAGTCAGGAAGAGGGGAGGATTGGAGGTATCAGTATCCACCCTCTTCTAATACTCATTCTTGGAACTGCTTGAATAAGGGCGGTTACAAGCAGAAGAAGACAGCAGAACGGTCCAAACTTTGCACTGGATGTAAACTAGGCAAATTTGTGAAACACTGTGAACCCAGGAAAATAAAGCATCAAGAACTGAGGTCAAGTCCTCTCGTACATATATACCCACAGATAAGGGTTATTGAGAGGGTGGCTTCATGCTCAGAAAAATGCAATAATTAAAAGGAAAGATCCCAGTTCTACAAAGTTTCTGTAGTTTCTCTCTTGTATGAGTGCAAAGCCCTTAAAAACTTTATCGCCAATCAGGCACTGGCCTGAGGGCCAGGAGAAATGGGTTTTAGTCCTGGCTCCAACTTGTCCTGGATATGTTATTTAACCTCTACGGCCCTCCAGTTCTTAGGCTACAAAATGGAGGTTTAGGAACAGAAAATCTTCCTTCCAGTTCTAAAATTTTATGATGGAGGTCATGTGACTACATTTTCATGACCCACTCTAAGCATCAGACTATAAACTCCTTGAGAGCAAGGACTGTCTTTTATCTTTCTTTGTATCCCCAGCACTTAACACAGCACCAGGCACACAGTTGGCACTTAATAAATGCTTGTTGACTGACAGGCTGACTTCATTATGCACTGGCATCATTGCAGGTGATTTGTATTTTCTAACCACAGTGATATTTGCACCCTCTCCCATCAAACTCTCATAGGCATTTGCAATGGTGAATGACTGGAATGAGAAATATAATTTGTGGTTCTTAGAAAAGGCTTTTCTGTGGGAGGAACAAACCTATCAAACATAATCCCACTTTGAATTTTACTTCATTGCACATATACTGACTATAACTGAGCAATCTAGTGGTAGAAGCGTCAGCCTGGATAGTAGATTGCTACAGGACTTCTGAGGTCAGAGGCATCCATGTGTCATAGAGAAGATTGGCTTGGAACTTTGCATCAACTTACAGTGGGATGCAAATAACTGGGGTACACATCTCCCTTCTTTTCCTCTTCTCCTGCTTCTACTTCCTCACAGGTTGTGGGAAGGGGGCAGGGATCCAGCTGGGGAGGCTTAGGGAATGGGACCATTAAAATTTTTCTTCTCCATCTCAAGCTCTCCCACTTCTATTTTATTCATTTACACACAGATGTTCTCTCTGTCCAAGAACTGACCAAGTCAAATGAGAGTTATTTAATCAGCATCAAAGCCAACAAGCATTTCTTAAGTGCCTACTCCAAGTAAAACAGAGCATTATATGCTAAAGATGTGAAGACAAAATGAAAAATTGTGTCTGCCTTCAAGGAGTTTATAATCCACATAACTGGAGCAGTTATGGGTAAATAAGAAAGGCATTTTAATTTCTGTGTCTCAGGACACTGGTAGGACAATTAATTTATAAGTATCAAGGGAAATGTGAATTACCCATGTCTTCTGCTGTTAACTCTTCTCTTACCTACAGTGATCACTCCTCTGGGGCTAACTAAAAATTATTTCAGAGGTGCCAATTCTTACACATATCTGTATCCCCACATCCCCTAATCATCCCCCATCTCCATGTCTAGCACAACACTTTGCACAGCAGGTATTTACAAAGGTTAGTCAATTGATTCCTTAGTAGCACAAAGAAATGTGGCATAGTAGGAGGAACAGTTGACCTAGAATCAGGAGATATGGGTTCAAATTCAAACCTTAACACTATCTACTACCTATGTTACAGGGCTGTTGAGAAGAAGGCACTTTTAAAATCTCAAAGCGCTACACAAATGCAAGGTAATGTTATCTGAGAAGTCACATGGTATGGATAGATTGCTTGCCTCAAAGTCAGAAAGACGTGGGTTCAAGTCCTGCCTCTAACAGGACATGGGCAAGACACAAGCTCTCAGCTTTCTAGGCAACTCTCGGAGCTTGTGGAGAAGGTTCGGACTGGCATTTGTAGTGGAAGTTCCCTGAACCATTGAATTTATAAGTATTGTCTGTATTCCTATATCAGCTATGGCAATAATAAGGAAACATGATACCTAGCAGACTAGTATTACATGAAAGAGGGGATTCACATAAGAAATCATCTAAGGGATGGAGAATCACAAAATCAGCCAACAATTATTGTGCCCTATTCCTCTCAACTGGAAGCAAACTGGGAAACGTGGACTGAGTGCTCACCAGATCTGTCCTTGGATAAGTAATTTAACATTTATTTACTTCAGGTTACTCCCTAAAGTTTATCTACTAAATCACAGACAATTGATCTTTCTTGGTAGCAGAGTACCCAACACTGAGTCAATCATAGACGCTTTAAGCATCCCATATTTTTGTCATTAGAAAGCAAGCTGAGGGCAGCTAGATGGAGAAGTGGACAGAGTACCAGCCCTGCAGTCAGAAGGACCTGAGTTCAAACATGAACTCAGACACTTACTAGATGTGTGACTTTGGGCAAGCCATTTAATTCGGATTTACCCACACCCCCCCCAAAAAAAGAAAAAGGTATGTGATTTAATCAATTTTAGGTATCTCCCCAAGACTTGTCATACATTGCAGTTACAGAATAAATGCCGAAAATGTTACTGACTGATGAGGATCATGAGGCTGATGAATTATTGTTGATTGCAGAGCACCCTACCTGATGTTAGACTTCAAAAGAATTAGAAGAATTCCCTGCCTCCAAGGGGGGGGGGGGGGGGGGAGAGAGAGAGACAGAGAGAAGGAGAGAGGGAAGGGGAAGGAGGGAGAGGGGGAGAGAGAGAGAGAATAAAATATCATACCCCTCCTCCCTAGCTGAGACCCTTCCAAATGTTTGAAGGACATTTATGTGGTTCCTTGGGGGGAGGGGAGGAGTGCCACAGCCCATACCTTTTACTTCTTACTTGGCTTTCTCTCTCAATTCCTACTACAATAGTCTCTACACAGCAGGAGCTCTGGAAGGTCTGTCACAGACTGACAGGGCAACAGATCACAAGTGCAAATTTATACAGTACAACCTCAAGCCCATCTCCACCATCTCAATTATGGACCCAGGGAGAGCCATCTGTAAGGAGACACAAAGGGGAAAAGCATCTCCTCTGTTCAACGAGGGGAGGAGGGAAGGTCAGTCAGTCAACAAGCGTTTATTAAATTTACTATAAGCCTGGCAGGCACTGTGCTAAGTGCTGTGGATACAAGGGGGTTAATTTACCTGAGGTGGCTAAATTTAATCACCTGCAACCCCAGGGAGAGAGAAATAGCAAAGTACCCTGGCTAGAGACCTGGCCTTAACAATCAACAAGACTTAGGTTCAAATTTGGCCTGTGACCTACTGACTATGGAACCTGGAGCAAATTGCTTAAATTCTTAGTGCCCTAGGCAACTTGCTAAAAATTTCAGAACATTTGCTAATCTGCCTCGGAGAGGGAGTAAAAGCCAGGGTCCAGACTCATTCACTTCTCTACAAAAACATATTGGCGGGGTGGGTGGAGCTTTTAAACAGATTTTAGGGTTTCCCAAGTGCTGGAGAATGCAGCCAATCAGGCAGCTCCTTGTGTCTCTCATCAGTGAATCTATGGTCTCTACTCTGGGACTTTTTAGGACTTCTAAAGAAAATATTCCACCCGCCTTAACTTTTTCTTTAGTTTGTATCAGATTACCTTTGTTCAAATTCCCCACACCCCCAATAATGAAACCATTTGTACTTTTTCTAAAGACACACAAATGGAAAAAATAAGTAAGCCTCTCCATTTTGACCTCCCTCCCCAATTTTTTACTCTTGATTTTTCACACTCATGCACCTCCCTTCCATAAACAAGAACATATGTTTTCACAGGCCACTTCTCCCCCTCCCCCTTCTTTGGGACACCCATTTCCATTCACTTTTAGAGGATGAATTCACCACAGCAAGAGGAAAGCTCTTTTTACTTCAAGACATAGAAAATAAAAAATACACCTAAATCCCAACTATTCCGTATCATATGGAAAAAATGTTTCTTTTTAAGTCTAGAATTGTCTTTCCTTCTGAGGACATTCTCCCTGTGTCTGAAAACGGGGGTCAGTGGTTGGTTTAGCAGCTGCTTTTATGAAGCAAACCCCGATGCATTACTTTGAGGAGCCAAAATGTGACACATTCATACTTTGTACATTACATTGTATGGAAATAGTCGCTGTGTTTACGGTTGGCTACTTTCTATTTCCAAATATATACCTCCATGGATACTTTTCACAGCATCTTTCTCCTCCCCCTCCCCCTTTCAATTTTGCATAACTTGTTATTTTTCGTATTGCATTGCCTGAGACGTTGGGTTTGTACTTAAGTTGCCTTATCCCAATACTCCCACATTTTGGGGGACAAAGATTCCCCTCTCTCCCTTAACTCAAAACACCCACCTCCAGGACCCCCACTTAGTGTTAGGTAGGCTGGGAAGACTTCAGAAGGACAGGACGACTCCCCGAACTCAAACACACACTCACAAGAATCCCCATAAACGTCTTTACACTTCATTTTAAGGAAAACCGTATGACACTGTGCATACGCCTCCTCAATTACAAGGCGCCTGTTCGTTTATGTGGCCTTTGTTTACACGTGGCCTCCTTTCTTCCTCCGAAATGAAAATCTGTATTTTACAGATGCAGAGGAAGATGAAAAGAGGAGATGGAGACATAGGCTTGGGAACTAATTTTCTTTCCAAACTCTAAGCACTTTCTGAGGAAGAATTCAAAGGGTTTCAGGGATTCTAGGTTGGCCGCCCTGCATCGTGGGACCATTTATTGTCGTGGAACACAGCAAAGGACCGCTCCTACGAGTGCCTTTGGATTTCGGTGTGTAAACCTGTTTCACCGACGGCGAGACCCTGAGGTTTTGCGCGCGCTCGCGCGCACCCACACACGTTAAATTGATTATTTTCGGTCTGAGCTGCACGTAGAATGTGGACTCTGAAGGACTCACAAAAAGCCCCGCCCCATCTTTGTACCACCTGATGGCGGAAGGATCGTTTTCTTTTCTGAAGAGAGTACAAATGTGTCTCGGGGATGCTGCGGCATCTAGGTGAAAGAATGAGTGTTGTTGCGCTGCAGGGGCTGCACTCGATTTGGGGGCCAGAACACACCTCGGGGTCAGCCCATAGGCCCTTTCCGTAAGGACCCTACAGAGCAAGAAGGAAACAAGACTTTTGTAAGCCCGCCAAGAGATAGCCCGTGCATTGCTTGCAGAGAGCAATTTCAGAAGCGCTGCCCCAGAGATCTAGGGAACAGCAGCTCGTTCCTATCAAAATGAGGAATAACGGCGTTGTTGGCGCGCGCGCACACGCACATACACATATACACAAAGGGCCATAGAAGTTGGAGTCGAGAGAGGAGAACAAAGAAATAGAAGAAAGTGAAAGGGCAAATGGAACCAAAACAGCTCAGCGAAGTCTTTAAAATGCAAGAGAAAAATAAACAGGCAAGAACAAAGAGTGAAGCCTCGAAACCTAGAAAGTGAGAGCTTCTCTAAAGAGTAGGCAGCATATAAAGAAAGCCCAGGAAAGGAAGATCAGATTATTTGTGGTTTATTCTGTTAATAGGCGTGAAGGAAATTGTCTACTTTATAGTATTTAAAAAAAAAAACCAGGACACTACATAAGTGGGTGGGAATGGGGGGGGGGGGGGGGGACGGTAATGTGCTCCTAGGGTAGGTGCAGAGGAAGGAGAGCGCATTTATTTTTTTCTACTGAAAGGCCTCGGTTTCCCGAAAGAAAGAATTAAGCCAACCAAGATCCACAATTCTGAATTGAATGAATGAAAATCATTTATTATGCTGTGTCGAGTACTATGTTAAGACCAAGAGATAACAAAAGCAAGGCAATCTTAGCTTATATTCAAGTAATTGTAGACTAGGATGTGAGGCAGTGCTGATGGGGGGGGGGGGCGGGGTTTCAGGGGTACACTGGAACCGGTGCCCTAATTGACACTTGCTTTCCAGAAGCAATTAGTTGTGATACGGATTCCTTTATTCTTACAGAGCAAGATTTGTACCTTTGAATCGCCCTTTATAAATAATTTGAGCTTAAAGAGGTCTTTACAAACACCTTTTTCACTTGATTCACCCTTCTGCAACAAACCAACTAGGGTACCTGAAAACCTGAGAACATTCTCCAAAGATGTCGCTAATATCTTGGAATCATTCCTAAGACTACTTTCTCTTTGGTTTCATTCAACAATTATCTATCAATCAAAAAGCATTTAAGTACGTATTTAAGTATGTTATGTAGGCATTTGAGTATGTGTTAGGCACCTTGCTAGGCACTGGGGAAACAGACAAGTGAAAATCCTTGTCATCAAGTAGTTTACATATTAAGCATCTGATATCTGCAAGGTGCTGCTAGTCATTGTGGATTAAAAGAAAAAACAACAAAAATGTATGAAAAAAAACCTATGGTTAAAGAATTTATATTCTATTGAGGGATGTACCTATGCAAGTAAGTAAATAATTATCGAAATAAGAAATACATACGGAATAATTTGAGTAATTTCAAGAGGAAGAGGATGATGACTCCAGGATTTGGATCACACTGAATCAGAACCACAAAGGGCTGTCAGAGGTGGTTTCATCCCTTATTTTACAAATGAGGAAATTGAAGCCCAGGGGAGTTGTGACTTAAGATCAAGATCTATCAATCTATGTAGCTATTAATGTATTCTACCTACCTGCCTATCTACCTATCTTTATCAATCATTTATCTAACCAGCTTGCTATCTTCATAAGGAGACTACTTCAGTACTTTAATGATCCAAGATCTGTGTGACTCCTCCCACCATCCTTTGGTAGGCAATCTTTGACAATTCTAGTAGCTGAAAAATTCCTCACGCTGAATTTTACATCCAACTTACCCTGTGACTCAGTTTCCTGAGAAAAATGAAGGGGATGTAGTAGATTGCTAAAGTCCCCTTATAAATCTAGATTGATAATTTTATGATTCTATATATAGCCCATCCCGAGGCCTGTAGAATTCCAGGAAATGTTGGTATTAAGAAGATAAAGGCTTTTCGGGCTAGTGAGCAGTTTGGGATCAATGAAATATGATTCTCTCTAATCTTTCTCTTTTTTTAGAATAAACCCAACAACCTTTATTTGTAATAAATCCTAAAACAAGAAAAATATTCAATTTGGAATCAGGGAACAAGGGAAGTCCCTTTAAGTTGCATTAATTCTCCCTCCCCACCCCAACCAGGCAACTTTTTAGAATCATTAGTACCTTCAACTGAAACAGAAACATCACCTACTTGCCCTTTTTACTATTTCTCCAAAGGTGGCACAGAGATGCCAGGCTGGAAGCCTCCAAAGGAATCTTTCTCCTTCTAAATCCATTGCTTCTCTGTAGCACCTGTACAAATGTTAACTATTTAATTGCATTTATAATCTAGGCAATATGCATTCCACCTACTTTGTTTTCCTATGTGGATAGCAGCCACAGACAGTCTCTTTTGAATAGGGCTCTTTAGTCTTTGGAGGTTAAATATAATCAGCAAAATGTTAGCTGCAAACAGAAATAAATGCAGAACCATTCTGTCAAAAGGGAATCACTCTTGTGCTTATAATAATAATTTTTCTACCAAGGTAGCAAAGTCAGACTACAATTTAAGTTATTAGCACTTTGGGATTTTTGTTAACCTTGTTTTTGTATCCTTAGCACCTATAGTAACAAAAGTACCCTGCATATCACAGGTATTAAAAAAAAATGCTTGTTGAACTAAACTGAGTTCAATGAAGTCAATACCAAAAACTGAAAAGGTGGTTCTTTAGCCAGGTGCTACCTCCATTATTCTTGAGTTAATTGCCTGTGGACAGTACATAGGAGAAAATTTCTTTGTAGCAAAACAAAAAAAGAAAGAAAAAGAAATTGTGCACCAAGGGTACCTATGCAAAAGCTGATTCCTTCTTAATTCAACTCATTCATGTGAAAAGAAGGGAATAAAATTCTGAGCTGATTTCTGAGAGATGCTTTAGCCCTCATATTGAATCCATTCTGTTCCAAAGACCATATGGTTTCATGGGAAGAGCATTATATCCATAGTGAAAGTGATAGTTCCATTTAGTACTCTGACATAGTCAAACATATGGCCAGAGTGTTCATCTAGGTACAACTGGGGGGGGGGCATTGACTATAAGTTAGGGGGCGGTGGAAGAATAAGGAAAGAAGAAAATTTGTGGGGTTTTCCTGCATTGAAATTTTGATGACACAATATTGCGTCATGTAGCCAATAAAGGAGAGGAATGTGTTTATGATTTGTTTACAAACCCAAAACTTGCTGGTTTGGGGACCCATTGACTAACTTGATGCTGATCAGTTATAACTTGCATTTTGTGTTTATTTGGAAAATAACGTAATCACTATGACTTTAACTGTTACATGACAGATGAAACATATCTGAATAGTTTTTCAATATGTGTTCAATTCTTGGCACCATTTTTTAGGAAGGACTTTGACAGTTGAAGTACATCTAAAGTAAAGCAGCAAGGATAAAAAGAATACACAAGGCTACAATGTATTAGGATCTTTTCAAGGAAAAGGCAGTGTTTACATGAGAAGAGAGACAAGTGAATGGAACTTAAGAGATATCTTCAAGAATTATGTCTCAGAATTATCAGACCTGCTTTTCTTGGCCCCAGAGACCAGAACTAGGGAACATGAATGGAAGTTGCAAAGAGTCGAGTTTGGCTAAGTGTAAAGAAAATCTTGCTTAAGGAGCAGGTACAAAAGTAGAATGAGCTGCCCTCAGGAGTAGTAGGTTTCCTTTCCCAGATCTAGTAGTGACTGGATGACTACTCATCAGCAATGTTGTAAAAGGGATTCTTCTTTGTGCAGGTATGTGTTGGATTAGACCTCTAGGACCCCTTCCAATTCTGACATTTTGTGATTCTGAGTAGTAGTCAAAAGACTCGGGTTCAAGTGTAAGGTCTGCTTATCATTTGTCTGTACCCTGGGCAAGGTATCGACCTTTCTGGGCCTCAGTTTTCCCATCTATAAGATAAAAGGGTTGAAATAAGTAAAAAATAGATATTCATGCAGTACTTTGAATATTTCTGTTCTGTAACAGTTATTTTGGCAAGGCTTGAATTGGCTGCCTTTTGAGGGGGCCTGGGTTGCTAAAGACCCTGGGAGTTGTATTTCTTCCCAGCTTGGGAAGAAATGAAGCTGTTGTGGAATTGGAATTGGGAAGTAGAGTTTTCTATTATGGTGGGAATTTTCAAATCTCTCTGGAGAAGGAACTGGGAGAGAGAGAGAATTGGAGCAGAAGCAGCAGCAGATGGAGGATGCTTTCCAGGACACTGGCTCTAAACCTCCCAGCGGCTGGAGCTTTTTCCTCTGCCTGCTTCACCACTGAGCTTATTAAGAAAATCTAGCAGGGAGTGACTGAGTTATGGCCACTTGAAGGAATTGCTAGAATATGGTGAATTTATTCTAGTCTTTATTTCTCCTTTCTGTTTTATTAAAACATATAATGGGTAGTATGATTCACTAGCAAATGTTTGTTATTTTTTTAATTTTTACTTATTGGTTCTTTCCATTTTAAAAATTTTACTAGATAAAGACAAAGATGGTTTGAAGCATGCCCTGGCTTGGTCCGTTGAGTGCAATGAATGGGCAGGGAAATTTGTGTGTAATTAATTAAATCAAATGCAACTGGCTAAAAGACCACCCTTTCTTTGGCAAGCAACAGATTGTGTGTGGGATCAGAGCATTTAATGAATTTTATTTATAATCAGTATTTTCTAAGCTTCTTAACTTTTTGGTGAAAGGAAGACACATGGAACTAGGACCTTTGTCTTAGACTAAAACCCTCATGAGCTAATCTCATTATCTATAAGTGACACCTAGGTGAGAGAGGAGGGGCAGCAGAGATCTCAAGAGAAGGGCAAACCTAAGCTAAACCACAGTGAACAAAGTTAGGCATGATCTGGGAAAATCAGTTACACACCTGTGGGTGATGGGGTGGGTGGGGTGGTAAAAGTGCTTCTCATAAAAATTCTTCCTTCATTTTTTTTGCTCTCCTTTTCTTTTGTTGTTTTGTTTCTTCTTTCTCATGGTACCTCCCACTAGTTCTAATTCTTCTTTACATCATGACTGATGTGAAAATATGTTTAATATGAATGCATAAGTAGAGCCTATATCAGATTGCACTCCATCTTGGGGAGGGAGGCAGAAAGAGAGGGGGAGAAAATTTGAAACTCAAAATCTTATGGAAGTGAATGTTGACTATAAAATATAATAATAAAATATTAAAAATTAATAAATATTCTTTCTTAAAAAAATTGTCTTCCTCAGTGACATCTCTTGGGCATCACATCACTTGAGCCCCTCACATCAACCCTATGAGGTGGGTACTGTAGTTATTGTCATTTTACAGATGAGGACCTGAAGAATTAATTGACTTACCAGTGTCCCCGAAGCTAGTGAGTACTGAGATGAGATTTGAACCTGTATTTTGTCTTTAAATGATGTCAGAATTGGAATCCAGAGATTCCCAAATTTATTTGGCCTACCACCCCCCTTAAAAAATATATTCCTCAGCACCCCCCTGGAAAACTACTTTCTTTAACCCTTTAATGGTTTTTTGAAATGTCTGTCATTCAGAAAAACAAAATATTTTTAAATGATGCATCTTAAATTTAATAATTTATTGTAAATTTGGGGGGTTTCCCTACACTAAAATTTTGATGATACAATATTGCGTCATGTAGTCATATACTATATTGTAAATACATTCCTACTGATGCATACTGGACTTCACAACAATGTGCTACGTGCTCACCTCCGAAAACTTGCTGATTAAGACCTGTTGATCAACTTGATGCTGATCAGTTATAACTTGCATTTTGTGTGTTTATTTGGAAAATAATGTAATCACTATGACTTTAACTGTTACATGACAGATGAAGCATATCTGAATGGTTTGTATGATTCTGTGGCCTCTGGAATTCATGCCTTTCTTCCTTTCCTTCCCTGTTTCCTTTGGAATCCTTCTACTCTGGCCACTGCAATAAGCTGCATAGTCTCAGCCATATTAAAAATTGCATCTGTTTTTACTATTATAGAAAAGAATCTTGGTCTATAAACCATATACAACATCACAGACTTATTCATTTAGTCTGGTGCAAGTTAAAACATTAAAGAGGCTCATGCTGCTCCTTTGTTTCATCTTGACTTTCTGGCCTATCCCTTGGGTAATTCCTTGGGTTGTTGGTTTGTTGTTTTTTTTTTTCTTCCCAGGCCAAGTCCTCTCCCTCTCCCAGTCTTTAGTCTCTAGGCCTATTCCCTAAAGTTTTTTCCTTTGACTTTTATACAGAATTGTTCTCCTAAAACTTGTTTGATCTTGGATGCTTATATACAGATCTGGTCATGTCACACCTATGCCCAGAAATCTTCAGAGGTTCCTGCTGACTGTATAAAGTTCTTCTTCTTTTCCCTGGTATTCCAGAACCTCCACAATTTGGGGCCACTTTGCCCTTTCAGTTTTTTCTCATTCTACTCTCACATACTTTGTTTACATTCTAGCCAAATTAGACTACTCTCTGTCACCCAAATGTTCCTTGTGCCCTGCCACCTCTGTGCCTTTGTTCACACTGTTCCTTATACATGGAATGACCTTTCTTCCCACTCTTTCTTTTGAAATCCTCTTCTTCCTCTGAAACCCAACTCAGAAAGAAGCCTTCTTTGCTTGGTACCCAATTCTCCTTCTCAGATTTCACTGCTTTGTTTTTTATACCACTCCAAAACACTCATCACATAATAATTATAGCACCCAGAGTCCCCTCCAAGCATTGCCTCCTAAAAAGAACTCCAAGCCTGTTGTTCAGTCATGTCCAACTCCTTATGAGCCCACGAACTACAGCATGCCAGGCTCTTCTACCTTTCATTATCTCTCAGTCTGACCAAGTTCATATTCATTGTTTACATGACACTATTCATCTCATCCTCTGTCATCTCCTTTTTCTTTTGCCTTCAGTCTTTTCCAACATTAGGGTCTTTTCCAGTAAGTACCATCTTCGAATGTAGCCACAAAGTAAGCTTCAGTATTTGACCATCCAGTAAATAACATGAATTAATTTCTTTAAGAATGAACTCATTTGGTCTCCTTGCTCTTCAAAGGACTCTCAAAAGTCTTCTCCAGCATCACAATTCAAAAGTGTTGATTCTGTGGCACTTAGCTTTCCTCATTAGTCTAACTATCACAGCCATACATTGCTACTAGACAAACCATAGCTTTGACTATATGGATCTTTGTCACAAAGTGATGTCTCTTTTTAGTATGCTGCCCAGGTTTGCCATAATTTTCTTTCCAAGAAGCAAGTGGTTATAGTAATAGGTTATATAATATTAATATATAATATAGATTATATAGAATATATCACATATATAATAGGTTATCTAATATTAATGTATAATATTAATTTCATGGCTTCAGTCACCATCTGCAGTGATCTGTGAGCCCAAGAACATAAAATCTGACACAGCTTCCATTTCTTCTCCCTCTATTTGCCAGGAAGTGGTGGGACCAGTTGCCAAGATCTTAGTGTATTTGATAAATTTGAGGTACTTTCAAAATCATAGTGCATGAGCCCCAACCAGTATGGCTCAAAGGCCAAAGGACATATTAGGGCAAAACAAAAGTTATTTAGTTAAAACATGTCAAATTAAATGATAAAAGATCTC
Source organism: Petaurus breviceps papuanus (assembly GCF_028583685.1). NCBI lineage: Eukaryota > Metazoa > Chordata > Mammalia > Diprotodontia > Petauridae > Petaurus > Petaurus breviceps. The sequence goes on from NW_027187419.1 coordinate 71,654,282, forward strand.
CCCATATGTTAATAGGGGATAGAAGCAGGGTATATGTGAGACTTGAGAATGCACCTAGAGTCTATACATGTAGAGAAATGTGACCAGGTGACATACATAGCACAAACATGGTCAGAAAACACATGAAGGGGTACACAGTAAGATGAATGTGACAAGGATGCATGTATAGCTGGGGTAACTCACATCTCCAGTCCTGTAGGACTGTTGAGATCTTCTGGCAATGCTGTTGTATTGTTTTGTGTTACTGTTCCCTGGGCATTTCCACGGGTCTCAGCATCACTGAATTACTTTGTCACCATTTCTATACATTTATATTTTAGAGTCAACTGCTGTTTTCTGTCACTATCTGCTGGATTATATAACCTAGTAGCAAAATCCCTAGCAAATGAGTAATAAACTCCCAGCAAGAGAAGTTCCTTGATTGAATAACTAAGTGGTGTGAGCCACCACACTTAGCTAGGCAGTCAGCAAAGCTGGCACAGTTAGCTAGGCTAAGATTAAGTCTATTCTTTTGACTGGAACCTCCTTCATAATCTTCACCCTAGCTAGTTTCAGTGGATGAGACACTGGACCTGGAGTCAGGAACACCTGAGTTTAAATTCAGCCTCTGATACTAGTTGTGCAACCGTGGGCAAGTCACTTAATAGCTGCCTAACTCAATTTCCACAAGCATAAAATAGGGAAAATACTAGCATCTGCCTTTCATGATTTTAAGGGTAAGAGGAAATAATATTTGTAAAGCACTTTGTCTACCTTAAAAGTACTACATAAATGCTAGTTGTTGTTATCATCGTTACTAATAATAGCTAACTTTTGTAGGGCACTTACTATGTGCCAGGCACGGTGCTAAGTGCTATAGATATGATTTCCATTCCCCCAGAAAACCTTGTGTGGAAGCAATGAGACTCCCTTCAGTTTGCATAATACCCTCTGATTGGCATGTAAATGAGTAGTGTAAGGGTTAGGTGAAGCCAGCAGGACTATACCTTCTACATTCCTGCTTTATTATTATTATTGTTATTGTTATATTCCTTAATATAAAATCCCTGGTTGTTTAAAATTCTTCTGTGGTAAAGGTCTTTATATAATTGTCTAAGTTGTTTTTATTAATCTTCCTGCTAGACTGCAAACTTAATGAAAGAAAGGTATGTACCTTATTTTAAATTTGCATCCCCACCAAATGTACCTAGCACTGTGCTCTAGATAATGTAGATTGTTAATAAATATTTATGAAAAATGAATGAATCAGTTTTCCCCAAACCTTGACCAGAAAAATTCTCTGAACTTCCTGTGTTGCTAGACTTTAACCTCATGATGTTGAGGGAGGTAAGGATTTGCTATTGATATGTACAGAAGGATATTTCTTCACCCCCACTTCTCCATCTGTAATCCTGACTTCTCATGAAACAGCCACTGTCCTCAAAAAAGGAACAGGACACGAGCCACATGAAGCAAACAGAGCAATTGAAGCAGATGAAGCCACTAGAGCAAAAGTCAGAATGTGTGCTCGTTGCTAATGGTTTCTGCTTTCTGAGCTGAGCCAGTGATAAGGAACTAGGGGCAGGCCATGGGGGTGAGGTGGGTGCAGGATCAGAACTAGAACACTAGAGGTTATCCCCTCATATATACTGCTTCTAGATGGCAAAATGAATAGAGCACTGGATTTTTGGATGCAGGATCAGAACTAGAACAGTAGATGGTGGGAATGCTGGGAACAACATGAGGGAAAACAAGTTTAATGAGGGGCACAAAGAATCGGCCTCTGGTTCTGGGGTTCTGGAGTGATGCCATTTTAATGCAGGAGTTAGAGTATCACTTCATAAACTGGAGGGCCATAAGGAAGAGAAACAAGTTTAAAGAAAGCTTGTCAAGAGCCCCAATTAAGAATAGTTAGTTCCAAAAATACTCACTGATGAAACTAGGAGGACAACAAAGAGACAACAGATAGAAAAGATCTTAGAAGATTTTTCTAACAAACTCTTTTTACCATTAAGGATAATGGAGCCCCTTGGCTCAAACCATGATAGCAAAGTTGAACATATTTATAGACTCCAGCTGGAATTGCTGGTTTTGGTTCCAACCTCTGCCGGCATCTGTCTCCATCTTCCTTTATCCATAAATCCTCCCACCCTCCACCCCCCAGGTGAGGGAGCCAGTTTGGTATTCACAGTCAAAGTCAGTTGTAATCTAGGTATTTTGCCTTCAGGTCAAATCTGATCAAACCCTTCCCAGGGTAGAGGATCTTAAGTCTGCCAGCAGAGAGCCCCATGAATCTCTTTTTCCATTCAATTCTAAAGGTGGACCTACAAACCGTGGGTTACTTACAAGAAGAAAGATAGCAGAGATATGGAACAATAATTAGATGGGGTAAGAGAAGAATTAAGGAAATTCTTTCTTTTAAAGAACTAGGGAGCCCTCAGGACCCCGGGGTGGATAGTGACCCTCAGAGACCTTCTAGACGAACCTAATCTCTTAACAGTATCTCCAAAAAGAGGTCATTCAGTCTCTGTTTAGAGAATCCACTCCCTCCTGTGGCAGTTCCTTCTACTGCTTTATAGCTCTAATTGTTAGGAAGCTTTCCCTTACATCAGCCAAAATCTGCCTCTCTCTAACTTCTAACCATTGTTCCTCATTCTGCCCTGTGGGGCTGAGCAGAACTAGTCTGATCCCTCTTTTACATGACAGCCCTTCAAATGCTAGAAGACAGCTATCATAGCCGCTGGCTGAATCTTTTCTCCAGACTGAACATCCCAGTTCCTTCAACCAGTCCTCATATGGCATTGATTCTGTTTCCCCAACCATCTGGGTTTCCTTCTTCTGGATGTGCTCCAGCTTGTGGATACCCTTCCTAAAATAGGCCTCCCTGAACACAGTGCTCCTGAAGTGGTATGAGCTGGGCAGAGTTTGGCATGACTGCCACTTGCCTTATTAAGGACATTCTGCCTCTACTAGAGACAAAGAACAAATGAAATTTTATTTTTTGACTGCCATGCCACACTGTTGACCCATTTTGAATTGAGATTTTTTCCCCCTCACATATACTGCTGTCTAGGTGGCAAAATGAATACAGCCTTGGATTTCTGGAAGATCTTATTTCAAATATAGCCTCACACCATCTGTGTGACCCTAGGCAACTTAACCTCTGTCTATCTCAGCTTCATCTGTAAAATGGGTACAAGAATGGCACTAACCTCCCAGGTTATGAAGAGCAAATAAGATAACATTTGTCAAGCACTTTGCAAACCTTAAAGTACTATGTACATTTTAGCTGTAAGGAAGTGCTTTGCAATTTTAAAGTGCCATATAAATGAGTGATTATTACTAGATATAACAAATTTGAGTGTATATTAAATTTAGTCCCCTACTTTTCGCCTGTTGAGATTTTTAAAAATCTAGACTCTTATCATCTTCCGTGTTAGCTGTCCATCCTAGCTTTTTGCCATCTTCTAGGCTAGTGAATGGACCATCTAGCCCTTTATCCAAGTCAATGACAAAAAAAATGTTTAAAAGAAGCAGTCTGAGAACGGATTCCTGGATACTCCATTACTGTCCTTCCTTTGGGTTAACACTGACACCATTCATTACTAGTCTTTGGTCTCAATTTTTCACCTGGTCCTAAATCCACCCAACTTTATTATCATCTAGCCCACATCTCTCCATTTTTTCCACAAGGAGAGCATCAGATAATTGGCCAAATATTTTGCTAAAATCTAGGTAGACCATGTCTTCCCCTGGTATATCAGTTTAGTAATCCTAACAAAAGAGAAATTAGTCTTTTTAAAAAAAATATTGTATGAATGCATTTTATATTTATATCACAGTCATTTCCAGGTGTATCATTCTCCTTCATGTAACAATCGAGGCTTTTAATGAAGGGGGAAAAAAGATTTAAGCCAAACCAACTAGCCTATCAACTGTATTTGGTATATGTGACATTGCATACTATGGATTCCCTACTTCTCCAATGAAAGAAATTATGCATTTTCATCTCTTATCTGGAGCCAAGTTTAGCCATTATAATTACATACCATTCAGTTTCATTTTATTGCTAGTTTATTTATATTGTTATGGCCATTGTATATATTTGTTTCCTGGTTCTGCTTACTTCGGTCTGCATCATTTCATACAAGGCATGACGTCTTAATGAAATCATTATGTTTTTTTGTGATCACTATTTCCCTTTATAATTATTTTCATCCCTTTAACAATGGTGGATATTGTCCTATACTTGGATTTTTTTTAAAATTCCACTTTCTAGATTCCTTCTGGCAATATATGAATCACAAAAAGGGAATAAAAGTAATCAGGTTTGATAGGACTTTGACTTGCCTCTCTTGTGTCAAAGATATGTGCACTGAGTAGACCAGGGACAGGTTGTTATTTATGTCAAATCAGCAGAGAACTGCCTCAGTCTCCCCTAGCAAAGATTCACCAATCACCACTATTCACCTTGTCTTCCGACCATTCTTGGATGACACTTGGACAGCATTTGAGAATCAACATCATTTGTCTTAAGACCACTAGAAATCTCTCTCTTCTTAGCCCACCTCTACCTTCTGCAGGGGGCAACTAGGTATCACACTGGATAGAGCACTGAGCTAGGAATTAGGATGATTCATCTTAATGAGTTCAAATCTGGCTTCAGACATTGCATAGCTGTGTGACCCTGGGTAAGTCACTTACCTCTGTTTGCCTCAATTTTTTTTTTTTGCCTTTTGGAGGGCAATCTGGGGTTAAGTAACTTGCCCAAGATTACACAGCTAGTATTTTTGTGTGGGTGTTAAGTGTCTCAGGCTGGAACGGAACTCAGGTCCTCCCGACTCCAGGGCCAGCGCTTTACCCACTTTGCCACCTAGCCGCCCCTGCCTCAATTCTTTATCTGTAAAATGAGCTGGAGAAGGAAATGGCCAACCACTCCAGTATCTTTGCCAAGAAAATCCAAAAATGGGGTTACAAAGAGTTGGACATGACTGAAATGACTCAACAAACCTTCTATAGGAAGAATCTTGACTCATTACATCACTCTAAGAATTCAGTAATTCCTTTTCTCCTTTCTTCTCTGCTCTCATTCTTCCACCTTCCAGTCCCTAGATACAAATTATAACTGGTCTTTACCTCTTAAACACCATTTTGTTTTTTGTTTTCTCTCTGAAACAGTTTTCCATTCTTTTACCAAATTCTCCATTCTTTTTCAATAATGGAAAGGCTGGTAAGTGTCTGAGACAGGATCATAAGATCATAAATTTAGAAGGGGCCTCAGAAGGCATCCAGTCTAAAACTCTCATCTTTAATACTAGTCACAGCTGAGGTTGTGGGAAATTGTGACTTACCTAAGGTCACCTGGGTAGAAGCATTAAAAGTGGCATTTGAACCTTTAACTCCTGAGCCAATGTCCTTTCTAATTAACTTAGAGCTTACAGAATGTTGTAGACAAACTAAAAACTGAGATGTGTAGCACTTTCTTTTCCCTTTTCTGTCATTTTGCCTCCATCACTGAAGAAATAGAAGGTGACTATGCAGAATTAAGGGCCATTCAGTATGTTTGTTTCATGGTCCCCATGGCTAAAGAATTTATCACCCATCAGTCAACCTGTCAGTTGTTCCTTGCTGGTGGGTTGGCTCCCTACTTTGCTAGGCTGGCATTCAGGCAACAGACCCAGTCTGTCAAGCCTTTCCAGCCTGATAGAATCTGCCAGAGATCCCAGCAAAGCTTAGACTTCAAAAACCCTAGGTCACTCCCACATTTTGAGGAAGCTTTGGAATAAAAATTTTGTACAGTCATCAATAAATCAATAAGCATTTGATAAGCACTTACTATTTGCCAGGTACTATGCCAAGTGCTAGGAATAGAAATATGAGAAAAAAAGAAAACTATTCCCTGTTCTCAAGGAGTTTGCATTCTAATGGGGGAGGACCACACATAAAGGAAAGTGAAAAGGGGAGAAGAGAGAAGGTACCCGAAAGGGGAATAGATGAAAAAAGAAGCCAGGAAAATTGAATGGACACCAGAGAGAAATGGAGTGAATGTGATCAGCTTTAGATACTGTCCTTAAAATGCAGATCTTGGGAGGAAGTAACCAGTCAAAGGAAAGGGCCAGAGGAGCAGAGAGATCTTCTGTTAAATCATGGTGGAGAAAGAAACCTGGAGAGTAAGGATTATAGCTCAGAAAGGAATAAAGGCAGTTCTAAAATAATAATAATTTACATAGCATTGTAAGGCTTGTACAGATTTCCTCCCTATCCCAAATCCTCTGTAGATAATAACTTTCTTCTTAAAAGTCACATAGCATTTTGTTTCAAACTTTTATTATGCATTTATCATGTGATATTTTTATTATTTATCTTTCTGGCTTATCTTCCTATAATATCCAAGTAGGCAATGATCTTGCCTTATCACAACTTTCTGTCTTCCCCACTTTTTAGAACACAGTAGGCACTAAAATCTTTTTTGAAGAAATGACTAGAGGAACAAATGAATCTTCACACCCACTGATTAACTGTGATTCTCAGCTAGTCATGTAAAATGAAATTTTTCTCCATCTGATTACTGGAATCATCTCCAGGCTGATTCCTGGAATTCTATTAAGAAGGAACAAAGTCTTACTATTAAAAGTTCTTTCTTGCATCAATTTAGAGCCATAAGGGAGAGATCATCTTATTTCAACCCTATCATTTTATAGATGAGCACATTGAGGCCCAGCAAGATAATAAGGTAACCTATATAATAAGGAAGAGAAGATTCAAACTCGGTTTTCCTGTGTCCAAATCCTAATTGTAACTTACATTTATATAGCCCTTTGAAGTTTGCAAATCAATTCACATACATTATTTGTTATTCTCACAACAACATTATGAAATAGGGATTTTGCAGATGAAGGAATTGAGGCTTGAATTCTTTCCATGACACTCCCTTTCCCCCAACAATCTCTTTGAGGAAGCACATTAAAATTTGCCATACATCAATCAAGTATAAATTATATTAGTTTTGACGGTAGGGAGAAGTTGATAAACCAGCATTGAGGTAGCTGCTTGGGAGAGGAAAAAGGGGGAAGAAAAAGACTGGAAAGTTCCAATCTACATACATAGACATAGGCACACAAATACACATACTCTATACATATTTGCCTGTGGCCATTTGGATGTCCTGACTGCTGCCCCCATGAAAGTTAAGTTCATTTTTCCTTAAAATGTATTAAGACTCTCCTCACAACTAGACTTTGTCAAGGGATTAAAGGCTCATGCTGGTGTTATCATTCTGATCACCTGAGTACAAAGCCACAAGGAGCTTTAGGTGCTCTCTGATTCTTAGCTAATTGAAAATTATGGCCAGTTCAGGCAAGAGGACTGAATCATCTTCCTGTCCTCAATTCAATTATCCTTAAATATCCTTCTGCTATTATGATCAAGTAAATTTCCTTTTGTTAGCTGTGGAATAAGCTATGAATGTCTCATTCTATCACAATATGGAAGGGGACCTCTGGAGTGGGGCTCAACCTTGAAGAGAGTGTTGTCCCCTACAGCTTATATACACAGCCTAGAGGGAATACCGCCATTGTGGTGCATTCTGTTTTAGCCTGACAGAGTGATCAGTGATCCTGATTGAATTAAGCTACACAGAGTGACTATATTGAGAGGTAATAAGCAGTAGAACTAAATTTGAAGTCTGTGAATCTGGATCTGAATCCTGGCTCTGACACTCTACCTGTATAATCTTGGACAAGTTACTTAATATCCTTGGGTCTCAGTTTCTTCAACTGTAAGATAAAAAAAGGTTGGACTAGACCTCCAAGGTCTTTTCCAGGTCTAAAGCTATGATACCTATGGCTCCTATGACTTGCAATTATAAAGTAAATCCGAGCTGGTTTCAACAACACCCAGGAATGAGTACCAAGTAGCAGTCCCCTTCCTTAGTGACTACACACAAGGGATCCCTGTCCAGAAGCCCCAGTCAGATAGGACCATAAATCTTAGATTACAGGGGCACAATCAGAGTGAACTGAAGCCCTATTCATGGGCAGGGTTTGGTCGTTTTGTTTTGCCCCAAAAGGACACTGATGGAAAAGATTTAGCAGTGCCTTAGTGACCTTGTACTTATAGCCTTAAGAGCTTTGTGGAGAACAGTGTTTAGGGGGAGGAGCTGGGAAGAAATGGTATGTGCCAGCCTTTGGGGACAAGTCAGGGGAAGGGGAAAGCTGATTGTTGGGGGAAAAAAACTTCATTGTGTAGGACAACTCAAAGCACTGGAAGATGAGGTGCCTTAAACTTTTGCTTCTAAATTCAAGCTTTTAACATGCCACTGTGGCTTATGACAAGATTTGTAGGTAGGCTTTAAGTCCTTGCAAGTGGAAAGGCAAAACTTCAGGCAGTACTCTTATTGGAGGATAAACAGGATAGAATCTTGATGAACCTTAGAGGGTGAATATACAGGACCTGGATTCTTAATCCTATTCACAGGCCAGTATGATGCATTTCAACGAAGAATCATGGCGGCTTAGCATCAAAAGGGGTCCCAAAATCTAGTCCCACCTCTCTGTAGTCCCTTTAAGCCCTGGGAGTCCTTACCCTAACTGCTACTAGAAATGATGTTGGGTTCTAGAGGTGAAGCTAACTCTCCCCCTCAGGATTCCAGGGGTACCTCAGAGGCTAGGGTATCTCTCTGATGCTGTTGGCTGGATTTTCAGTTCTGGTATGTTCGTCTTACTATCAGCTGCCCATTTATCTTTTCAACATCCTCTAACCAGAGCTGATTAATATCATCCCAATACTGTCAGTATCATTTATTGGTGCCTTTGAGTCATGAAGTCGATTAAGATGAATTCGATTGGGGCGGCCAGGTAGCACAGCAAGTAAGAGCACCGGCTCCAGTGTTGAGAAGACCTGGAGATCGAATCCCAGGCTCAGACACTTAGCACCCACCCAGAAACACCTGGCCGTGTAACCTTGAGCAAGTTACTTAACCCCAATTGCTTAAAAAAAAAAAGATGAATTCGATTTTACAAAGAGATATTTACTGAGAATATAACAAGAACAAAAGTACAAGACATCCCCCTCAAACTGGAGTAGACTCACGTTGGGTCCCTGAGACAGTAGGCCCAGACTTTAAAGTTGTTACCCTGAAGCATTGGCCGCCAGATGCACCGCCGATGGATGAAGTCACTTCCTTGCCTGGGCTGGACTGAACAGATCCCTCTGGGCTTCACTTCTTACTGGGCTCCTGGGGTAGCCCACATCCTCTGGCATTGACTTCAGTCACTGAATGTCTGGTGTTCTCTAAACCTATTAAAGCTTACAGGTGTCTCAGCCTAGTAGGTTCTGTCTCCAATATTTTTCCTTCCTTCCTTCCTTCCTTCCTTCCTTCCTTCCTTCCTTCCTTCCTTTCTTCCTTCCTTCCTTTCTTTCTCTTTCTTTCTTTTCATTCTTTCTCTCTCTTTCTCTTTCTCCTCTCTTTCTCTCTTTCTTTCTTTCTCTTTTCCCTCCTTCCTTCCTTCCTTTCCTGCTTTTTTTCTTCCTTCTTTCCTTCCTTCCTTCCACTTTTTTTTTGTTTTTTGGAGGGCAGTTGGGGTTAAGTGACTTGCCCAAGGTCACACAGCTAGTAAGTGTTAAGTGTCTGCAGCCAGATTTGAACTCAGGTCCTCCCGACTCCAGGACTGGTGCTCTACTCACTGTGCCACCTAACCGCCCCCTAGTCTTTCTTTTAAGGATGGAAAGAATAAACACAACGGGGGTAGGAGCAACAAAGGGTCATGTGTAAACAAAGGGCTTCTGTCAACCCAGGTGGAAAAAAATGGACTGCTGTCATTATCTCTGTTTTTTCACCTAGAAGCTTACAGAAGTTCTTGCCTCCTCACTTGAACATGATCAGGCAGGAAAGATAGAGCAAGGTTGAGTCATTGGAGCCTTTTGTACTCTTACTTGGTTATGGCTCATAAGCTAACTGAAAAGCCTTCCAAAACCGCATAGGAAGCAGACCAGAAACAGTCACAATACCTATGTATGCAGCAAAGTCCATGTGGAAAATCGAATGGGGCTAAGCGCACCAAACACGCTTATAAGGGCTGAGTTCTTATTGTCTGCTCTCCTGTTGCATCTATGTAAAAAGGGTCTCCTTTACCATATAAATGCCAGTTGGTCATACAGTTTTTACTCTTTTAAAAATGTTTTAATTTTTTTCAATTCCAAATTCTCTTGCTCCCTTTACCCCTTCCCTTACCCATGCAGAAGGCAAGAAATGGGATACCTATTATACATATGAAATTATGCAGCACATTTCCACATTAGTCATGTTGCAAGAAAAAGCAAGAAAAATAAAGTGAAAAAATATATTTCAATTTTCATATTCAGAGTTCATCAGTTCTATCTTTGGAAATGGATGGCATTTTTCATCATGAGTCTTTTGGAATTGTCTTAGATCATTGTATTTATCAGAGTCAGTCTTTCACAGTTGATTATTATTATAATATTGTGTTGCTGCATTCATTGAATGCAGTGTTACTGTATTCAGTATTCTCCTAATTCTGTCCATAAAAAGTCTTCCCAGGTTTTTCTGAGACCATCTTCCTTGTCATTACCTGTAGCACCATAGTATTCCATTATAATCATATACCGCATGTTCAGCTATGCACCAACTGATGGACATCCCTTCAATTTCTAATTTTTTTGCCACCACAAAAAGAGATGCTATAAATATTTTTGTATGTATATATATATATATATTTGCTTTTTCTTTGATTTCTTTAGGATACAGATCTAGTAGTGGTATTCCTGAGTCAAAGGGTATACATAGTTTTATAGCCCTTTGGGCATAGTTCCAAATTGTTCTCCAGAATGATTCGACCAGTTCATAACTCCACCAACAGTACATTAGTGTATTTTTCTACATCCTCTCCAACATTTGTCATTTCCTTTAGCCTATTTCCCATATTAACCTGTATGATACATGTGAGGTAGTACCTCATGTTGTTTTAATTTATATTTTCTAATCAGTACTGATTTAGAGGAGTGTGTGGGGGTGTCCAAGGAAGACTAACACTTCTCATATGGGGGCTTGCCCAACTCTTTTCAGAGCTGCTGATCCACTTTTGTTATCTACCTCGCACTCAACTCGTACATGTGGCTCCAAGAAACTAGCATGAACAATGGTCATACCCCAGCAGATGGGCTAACCCAGGTTGAGGTTAACCAGGCCTCAGCCACATCAGTGAATCATGGAGGTGTTTATCCCAAACATGTGAAGACTTCTCCTGGTGGAATGGACAGATGAGAACAATTTGTTCCAATGATCGTGAAAGCAGCTGTGGTCAGGCAAGCTTAGACAAGCTTAGAGCTTGGTCAGACATTGAAGATGCCATGGTCATGCACTGCATCCTGGGCTATCACCAGCCATCTTGACTCTTGTCTTGCCACTGGACTTCAGAGACTCTGGAAGAGAGAGTGAGGCTGATGACTTTGTGCAACTTTCCCTCACTTAAATCCAATTCACACACAAGAAAAGAAAACCCCCTGTAATGTCATTGGTCCTCTTCAGAAACCAAGGACAAAAATAAAAAGCCCAGTAATTTAGAGCCATTTTTATATGACTATTGATAGTTTTGATTTCTTCTTTTGAAAACTGCCTGTTCATATACTTTAACCATTTATCAGTTGGAAATGACTCTTTTTATAAATTTGGCTCAGATCCCTATATATTTGAAAGATTAGGCCTTTATCAAAGAAACTGGCTGTAAATTTTTTTCTCATTTTCATACTCCCCCCTGCAATTTTAGCTTTATTGATCATTCAGCTTTTATTTAAAGATAGTTGCAAAGTAAAAGGAATGTTCATGTATTAAAAGTCTACTATGTGCCAGGCAGTGTGGTATGCACTTTTTACAAATAATATCTAATTTGATCCTCACAATAATTCTGTGAGATAGATGCTAATTTTTTCCTCATTTTTACAGTTGAGGAAATTGAGGCAGAACTGCATTTGAACTCGTCTTCCTGACTACAGACTTAGCATTCTATCCACTGCACCACCTAGTGAGAGGGAGTCTCACTGTGCCTCCATGATGTGTTTTTTTTGGTTTGCTTGTTATTTTTTAAGCGAACCACCTCTTTCATAAGATATGTGTCCAAAGGAGCGGCCAGGTAGCACAGCAAGTAAGAGCACTGGCCCCAGAGTCAGGATGACCTGGGATCAAATCCGGACTCAGACACTTAGCACCACACCCAGAAATAACTGGCTGTGTAACCTTGATCAAGTTACTTAACCCCAATTGCTTTAAAAAAAAAAAAAAGATATGTGTCCAAGGAATCTGATGGGAGTATCACTATCATTATTTCTGTGGTTGTTAATAATAAAATCATACCTTACATAGAATTAGGTGTCTACCAGCCTTCAGTCTTTGTCCCTTTCATCTTCTCATGGAGCTCTCATTATCACCCAGGGGTTTAATTATTTTGGTGAAGATCCAGTCTACATCTTCAGCTGCCATCTTTCTCCTGAGCTCCAGTCCAGAATTCTTAACTGCCTTTTTGAAATTTCTGTTTCACTCAACACATCTGAAACAGAACTCTCTCTTTTCCCCAAACTTTACCTCTTTTCCTAAATTCTCTATTTCTGTCCAATTATGGCCAGCCTCCCAGTCATCCATGGTCAAAAACTTAAATGCCATTCTTACCTCTTCACTATCATTTACCCTTTCTCCCGATGTCCAATCAGTTGCTGAGTCTTGGCCTTTCTCCCTACTCCACATCTGGGGGATGTGTGTGTGTGTGTGTCCTTATACCACAATTGCCCTGGCTCAGGCCTCATTGCCTCTTCCCAGATGACTTCAGTAGCCTAAATGATCTTCTTCAGGCCTTTACCTTTTCCAATCCACCTCTACCTGGCTGCCTAAAATACAGGCCTGACTGTCACTTCTATCTTCAAGAAACCTCCCTGGGATCATGTTGCTTGTGGGTGCAAATGCCTCTGTTGGATAAATTAAAGCTCTTTTTATTCTAGCTCTTGCCCACCTTTTCAGGTTGATTATACATTACTTCTTTTTTTTTTTTTTTTAAGCAATCGGGATTAAGTAACTTGCTCAAGGTTATATGGTCAGTCGTTTCTGGTTGTGGTGCCGAGTATCCGAGCCCAGGATTCTATCCAGGTCATCCCAACACTGGAGCCGGTGCTCTTACTCTCTGAGCCACCTGGTCGCCCCTATACATTACTTCTTATCACCCAAAACATGCTGTATCGAACCTCAGCCCCTTACAGGCTATCTGCCACACTTGACTTTGGTTCCTCCTCAGCTTCTACTCTTAGAATCTCTAGCTTTTTTAAAGCATTATCTTTAGTCACCTCTTGAAAATTTTAGATAGTCACTTCTGATATCTTTCTTGACTCCTGAAGGTAATAATGCCACTCTCTCAAATCAATGTGTATTGGAGGGGAGGGGGTGATATGGAAGAGAGTATCCTATATTTACTTATCAGTAGACCATAGTACACTCTTCTGGTAGAATGTCATCTCCTTTCATGGACTTTCTTACATTTGTATTCTTAGCACCTAGAATAGTGCCTAACACATAGTAGAAACTTTAAAAATACCTGTTGAATGACCCACACATTTATATAATGTTAGGGTTTTCCAAGTGTTTCCCAATACAAAGGCAGTGAGAGGAAATGATCAGTGGGTTAATTTTGGGTAAGGAAGACCCAGGATTAAACTCATCTGACACTTACTAGTTGTGTGACATGATTGAGTCAGTTTTCTCATCTGTAAAATGAGGGGGTTGGCTTAAACGGCCTCTAATTCCCCTTTCCTGGGATCCTCGAAACAACTCTGTGAAGTAGGCTGAACAAGTGCTATAATCACCTTTGGTTGGCTGTTGTCCTTCGTTCTCAAAGAGGACCAAAAACGACACCACTATGTTAGAGCAAAGTTACAGTGTGTCCAACTGTGACTGATCAGACCAATATGAGTTTGGAATGCTCTACCATGGCTTGGGCACAAATAGACCATGTGAACATTTGGCGTGGATTCTCTAAATTTACACATCTTGCATTTCTGTTGAGTTGCTTCTGGTCTGCTTTGCACAGCGCCTTCTCTGATGGGGGCTTGCCATGTTGGGTGGTCCTGTGCCAGTGTCCCCCCTGTCACCCAATCAATTCCAAAGTTCCTAAGAGAGACCTTGAGAGTGTCCCTGTGTTGCTTCTTCTCATCATCATATGAGCACTTGCCCTTTATGAGTTCTCCATAAAATAGTCTTTTAGGCAAGCATACATTTGGCATTCAAACAACGTGGCCAGTCCATTGTAGTTGCACTCTCTGCAGTAGAGTTTGAAACCTTGGCAGTTTAGTTCAAGAAAGGACCTCAGTGTCTGGCATCTCCTCCTGCCAGGTGATCTTCAGAATCTTCTTAAGACAATTCAAATGGAAGTGATTCTGTTTTCCTGGCATGGCACTGGTAGACTGTCCAGGTTTCATAGGCATACAACAGTGAGGTCAGAACAATGGCTCTGTAGATCTTCAGTTTGGTAGTCAGTCTAATACCTCTTCTCTCCCATACTTTCCTTTGGAACCTCCCAAACACTGAGCTAGCCTTGGCAATGTATTGACCTTATTATCAATGTGTACATCCCTGGAAAGTACATTACCAAAGTAAGTGAACTTATACACCACATTCAGTACATTCAGAACTTCTCCATTTGCTATAACTGATGGTTTCACATATGGATGGTGTGGTGCTGGCTGATCAAGCTACCTGTGTTTTTTGGTGTTAATTGTCAGGCCAAAATTAGCACAAGCAGCAGAGAATCAATCCATACTTTGTCACATCTCGGCTTCAGAGGCTTCATTGCATGTATAATTATTTGCAAATGAAAAAATCATGCACCAACACTCCCTCTACTTTGGCTTGTAGCCTTTTTGTTTGATTTGCCATCAGTGTGGTGACTTTGATGCCATGCTCATCTTCGTTGAAGGTATTTGACAACATGGCTGAAAACATCATGCTGAAAAGCATGGAAGCAAGCACATGGCCTTTGGTGACTGGGAAGGCTCTAGAAAATGATACTGAAAAACTTCTCTAGGAAATCAAATTTTGACATAATTTTCCATAAAATCTCTCTGTATGAGAGGCCTTGGTCAGATCTACAAACGTGTACAGACCTCTGTTCTGCTCTTGGCATTTTTACTGTAGTTATTGGGCAGTAAACACCATATTGACTGTTCCTCAGCCCTTTCTGAAGCCGCACTAGCTCTCAGTAGATGAACATCTTCCAGGATCAGCCTTTTAAGGAAGACTCTGGCAGGAATCTTGCCAGCAATGACTAAGAGAAAGAGACGGGGGGGAGAGAGAGAGAGAGAGAGAGAGAGAGAGAGAGAGAGAGAGAGAGAGACATCCCCATCTATAGCAGAAGTGCTATATTATCCATTGTATAACTGAGGAAACTAACTCTAGAGGTTAAGCTCCTACAGATGGCTACACAAAGCCTAGGAAGGGCCCCAGGCTGCAAACTTTAGGGCTTTTCCATTTGAACCAGGTGTGTGGCTTTGACCAGGGAAAAGGTAAAAGGCCATCACTGCTTGGAGAAGTCCAAATGGAAAGAAAATTTCCTTGCTTGCTAATTGAAATTCTTTTTCATACAGGTAATGTCCATTTACATTTTATAATAATTACAAAACAGGGTTGGAGCCAACATGACTGAATGAATGTAGGTATCTACCCAGCTGAACTCTCCTAATAGTCCCTTCCAAACAACTTTAAAATAATACTTCAAATCAAATTTTGGAGTGGCAGAGTCAACCAAAGGTCAGAATGAGACATTTTTCCAGTCTGAGACAACTTTGGAGGTTGGCAAGAAAAGTCTGTAGAGCCTGGTCTAGAGTGTGGCAGCACACCCTTGGTGGGCCTTGAAGGTGACTGTGACAGCAGAAGCTTCAGGGATAGTAAGGGGGTTGTACACATGGACAAAAAGAGATTAGGAGGGACCCTTTGCTGGCATTGGGTGCAACTGGTGCTAATTGGCAACTCTATTTGCCATAAGCAGTTCTGGGTTGCAATTGGAAGCAGGGACCCTGGTCACAAGGCAGAGAGGAGCACTAGTGCTTGTGGCTGCAGAGGAGTAGGGGACCTCCCTGGGTTAGCACCAGAGCACAGACGAGGGGAGCAGTGACCACACTTTTCCCCAGATCACACCACCTTGGAAACACTGAAAACTTGTAGATCCCTGGAACTAATTCTGAAAACAAAATTTGAAAATTGAATAATTTTAAAACAAAAAAGCTTCTGAAGCTTGGGACAGTGCTTTCCCATCCCCCAGGTGAGTAGAGCTCAACTTTAGTATGAAGTTCCAATTCAAGAAATAGGCTAGAAAAATAATCAAAAGAATTTGAACATATAAAACTACAGTGCTGGCAGGGAAGACCAAAGTGTAAACTCAGAAGAAGACAACAATGTGTAAACAGCTTACAAGCAAAACCTCAAAGAAAATGCTAATTGTACCCAAGTCCAGCAAGAATTCCTGGAAGAGTTCAAGAAAGAGATAGGAGTGATAGGGTAAAAATTGGGAAAAGAAATGAAGTTAATGCAGGAAAAGTATGAAAAGAGAATTAATAGCTTGGTAAAAGAGGCACAAAAATACTGAAGATAATACCTTAAAGACAGAATTTGCCAAATGGTAAAAGAGGAATAAAAATTCATAGAAGAAAATAATCCCTTAAAAATTAGAATTGGACAAATGGAAACTAATGACTCAATGAGACCTCAAGAAACAATAAAACAAAGGCAAAAGAATAGAAAAAATAGAAGAAAATGTGAAGTATCTCATTGAAAAAAACAACTGACCTGGGTAATAGATCCAGGAGACATAATTGTAGAATTACTAGACTCTCTGAAAACTATGATTTGAAAAAAGCCTTGACATCATATCTCAAGAAACCATATTGAAAAACTGCCCTAAAACCTTATATCCACAGGGTAACAGAAATTGAAAGAATCTATCACCTCCTGAAAGAGATCCCAAAATGAAAACTCCCAGGAATATTATAGCCACATTCCAGAGCTTTCAGATCAAGGAGAAAATATTACAAACAGCCAGAAAGAAGCAATCCAGATATCTTGGAGACAAAGTCAGGATCACAGAAGATTTAGCAGCTTCTATATTAAAGAAGCAGAAGGTTTGGAATACAATATTCTGGAAGACAAAGGAGCTAGGACAGGGGGTGGGAAACCTGTGGCCTCAAGGTCCTCTTTTGACTGAGTCCAAGTTTCACAGAACAAATTCATTTATTAAGGGGATTTGTTGTATGAAGTTTGGATTCAGTCAAAGGGCCGCACTTGAGGACCTAGAGGGTCACATGTGGCCTTGAGGCTGCAGGTTCCCCACCCCTGACCTAGGATTTCAACCAAGAATAACCTATCCAGCAAAACTGAGTACAGAGGGTTTTTGCTTTATGTAAATTTGCATCACATAAATTCTACTTTACTTAAAGAATTCTGAAAGAAATCCACATTTAAAAAAGCACCTCTATTAACTTTACTTCACAATACTATTCTATCTCTCTGCTCCTGCCCTTTGACTTGGTGCTCCATGACCTCCCACTTCCACCCTACCAAAAACATATCTTTAAAAAAAACCCTCCAAGTGAAAGTAGAATAGACAAATGGAGAGACCACCCCCACCACCACCACCACCAGACGGGGGTTGGCTTGAGACCAGTGCTACGAGAGAAGATATTTGCCCCCCTCCACTTACCTGCCCATGTGTCTGTTTTCCATCCATCTGTCCCTGGCTCCCATGTATCACCTGTCCTTGCCTATCTGTGTCCATGACCAGCCCCTACATGTCTGCCCCCAACATGTTTGTTCTTTAGGTTCTAGCCAGTCCCCACATGTTCTTCCCACTCTTGCTTCTCTATTTCTAGCCCCCACATATGCTTGAACTGTGTACAAGCACCCTCTCTCCATGGGTGTGGTCCCATTCTTGCCTCCTTCCTTCCCTACATCCATGGGTAAAATTGCATTATGTAAAAATTGTTCTACATAGTGGTCTGCAGAATGGTACACTTAGATGAAGTGAGAACTGTCTATATAATCCTTTGTGGGGGAAAGTGTATATTTAGTGAAATAGAAGATTTGCAAGTATTCTTGATGAAAAGACCAGAGCTGAATAGAAAATTTGACATTCAAACACAAGACTCAAGAGAAGCATAAAAAGATAAATGTGAAAGAGTAATCATAAAAGATTCAATAAAGTTAAACTATTTACATTTCTATATGGGAAGATATATGTAATTCCTGAGGACTTTATTATGGAAGTTAAAAGGAGTTTACATAGACAGAGGGCATGGGTGTGAGTTGATTATGTGGGGATGATTTCCAAAAGAAGAACTTAAGGGGATGAGAAAGAAGGATGCATTGGGAGAAGGGGGAAAGGAGAGGTAGAATAGGGAAATTTTTTTCACATAAAAGAGACACAAAAGAGTTTTTATTAATGGAGGGGAAGATGGGGAGTTGGCAATGCTTGAACTTCACACATTGGAATTGGTTCAAAGAGGAAAGTGTATATTTACTGCTATATATATGCACACACATGCACAGATGTATTTATGTATATCTTTGTGTGTGTATATGTATACACACACATATATACATACATACACTTAGCTGGATATAGAAATATATCTTACCCAAAAGGGAAATAGGAGGGTAAATAAGAGAAATAGGGTGGGGGAATGATCAAAAGGAGGATGGGTTAATGGAGGTGCAGTCGTCAGAAGCCAAACCAACTTTTGAGGAGGGACAGAATAAAAAAAGACAAGGATAAACAGAAAAAAATAGACTGAAGGGAAATACAGGTTAGTAATTATAACTGTGAATGCAAATGGTATGAACTCACCTATAAAATGGAAGTAGATAGCAGAGTGGATCAGAAACCAGAATCCAACAATATGGGGTTTATAAGAAACACACTTGAAACAGAGAGATACACAATAGAGTTAAAATAAGGTCCTGGATCAGAATCTATGTTTCAGCTAATGTGGATTATTAATTATGATCTCAGACACAGTAAAAGCATAAATAGACTCAACTAAAGGAGATATTCAGGGAAATACATTTTGATAAAAGGTACCATAGATAATGAAGATTAGTATCAATTTTTTTGCAGTAAGTTTCTTTGATAAAGGCCTCATTTCTCAAATATATAGGAAAGTGAATCAAATTTATAAAAATAAGAGCCATTCCCCAGTTGATAAATGGTAAAAGGATATAAAGTCAGATTTAAGAAGAAGAAATCAAAGCTATCTATAATTATATAAAAATGCTCTAAATCATGACTGATTAGAGAAAAACAAATTAACACAACTCTTATGTACCACCTCACACATCAGAAATGATGAACATTGATGGGGATGATGAAAAATAGATATTGAAACTATTAGTGGTGTTATGAACTTATCCAACCATGATGGAGAACAAATTGGCTATGTCCTAAGGGCTATAAAACTGTGCATATCATTTGACTCAGCTATACCACTACAAGGTCTGTATCTTAGAGATCAAAGAAAAAGGAAAATGACATATATGGACAAAAATATTTATAGCATCTCTTTTTGTGGTGGCAAAGAATTGGAAATTGGAGGGGATGCTCATCAATTGGGGAATAAATGAACAAGTTGTGGCATATGACTGTGATGGAATACTAATTGTGCTATAATAAATGACAAGGGGGGCAGTTTCAGGAAAAAAAAAAACCATGACAAGACTTACATGAACTGATGCAAAGTGAGGTGAAAAGAACTGGGAGATCAATGATCAGTGGGCAAAGTAACAGCAACTTTATAATGATGATCAACTGTGACAGACTTAAGTTACTTTGATAAATACAGTGATCTCAGACAATTCCAAAGGACTCATGAAAAAATGCTATACACTTCCAGAGAGAGTACTGATGAACTCTCAGTGCAAAGTAAAATATAATCCTCTTGCTTTTTTCCTTTTAAATTTTTTAATATATATATTTTTGGTTTTTTGTATATGGGTAATATGGAAATATGTTTTTCATGATTTCACATGCAGAATATTTTACTTGTCTTCTGGTGGGAGAGGGGTGGAAAGGAGAGAGAATTTGGAACTTTTTTTAAAAGAATGTTTAAAATAAAAATTTTGAAAAAATAATTATGAAACAAAAAAGCATAGCTTAGGCTTAGGGGTTGATTTGCTTAAACAGAACAATAGTAATATCAATGTTGGGGTACTTTTAGAGAAATATTTTTCTGAAACCAAACTGTTCTCTTTTTATTCTGGTTAAGTATGTACAAAGAGACTCAACTTAGTTGGATTAATGAAAATACAATAATATTTAGAGTGCTTCTTAACCTTACCCATTCCTCCCTTTCCAGTCTTTTTATACTTTTTTTCCTTCCACAAACTCTGGGATCCTACTATACTGACCTATTTGCTTTTCATCAAACTTGACCCTCCATCTCCTTATTGTACCTTTGATTGGCCATCCCCATAGCTGGAAAGTTCTCCCTCTTTACCTACCTCTTAGCTCCCCTGGCTTCTAAGACTTGGCTCCAGTCCCATCTTGTTCAGAAAGCCTTCTCTGATCCCTCAGCTTTTAGTGCTTTCTCCTTTGAAATGACCTTCCATCTACTCTGCACTGTCACCTTGTGTATACCTAGTTAGTTACATGCTGTGTTTCATATTAGAATGTGAGCTCCTTGAAAGCACTGTTTCTTTGCCTCATCATCACTTAGCACAGTGCTTGGCACATAGTAATTGGCTAATAAATGCTTGTTGACTGACTTGACATTTGGTCACCCCACAAACAAGATAGTCTCTGTCTCTCCCTCCCTCTCCCTCTCTCTCTGATTCAGGGGATCAAGTTCTCTCCCTATTTGAACCAAACTGATTAGATCTTTGATTCAAATGAAAGGACTCCTAAATAAGACACTATCTCCTTGGCATTGATTCAATTTTCTATTCACAGAAGCTTGATTAGGATTTTTATTCAGGTGAGATCAAGGACTGTAACAACAATGCAATATTCACAAAGCCCATGGTGACTATAAATATGCTGGTGTAGTTGTGAATCACAAAATGTAACAGGCTCTCCACATGAAGGACAGAATCAAAGCATTTATTCAAATACCAGAAAGCTGAGTCCCAAAATCAGAAAGTCAGAGTCATTACAGTAGCCACAAAGTTGGTATACATAGTTAATGCAGTGAACACCCACATTCCCAAGCCTTCAAAACAAAACAGGCTCCCTCAGGCAAAGATCCTCCTCTCTTTACTCATTCCCTTGAGCAAGGACCCTCCTCTCCTCACTCATGGTAGCTGCTCAGCCTCCCCACTTCTCGCTCCCTCCAGTTCTCCTTCCTGGCAGTTCTCAGGAAAAGTCCTCAGTGGAAGTTCTGGCTGGCTCTCAGAAAAAGTTCTGCCACCACCAGTTCTGTTCTCAAAATCTCTTCCCTCTCTGGCCTGGGCCTCTTATTAACTCCTCCCTGCCCCACCCTTACTGCTACTCAGAAAGTTCATCCCACTGTGGAATTCACAAGTTCTGGGTCTTAACACCTGACACAATTACTTGAAACTAAGTGCTAAGTACCTGTTAACTTGCCAATACAAGGGGCATGGAAGATATTCAAATCCATTACCATTACAAGGACTTCCAGCCATAATACTGTGAAAATTTTATTTAAAAAAATATTTCATAATACAGATGAGATCTTAGTGCTAATAATAATAGCTAACATATAGCACTTTAAGATTCAAAAAACACTTTACAAATACTTCTTCATTTGATTCTTGAGACAACTCATCTTACACATGAGGAAACCAAGGCAGACCTCTAAGGAATTGCCTAGGATTACACAGAACTAACAAGTTTTCAAAGCTCAATTTGAACTCAAGACAGACATTAAGTCCAGCACTCTCTCCACTGTGTTATCTATTCACTTAGAAGCTTCCATGCTACAGTCCACCACCTGTTTGTTGAGAAAAGAGAGGCATGCCTCACCATCAGGTTTCTAAAGCCATGATTTAAATTCAGTTAGCCTTTCTTCTTAGTCACAATGTCCCTTGGCAGTGGCTCTGGGTAAGAATCTAGGGACACCATCCTGATGCTGCCACTTACTAGCCATGTGAATCCATAGTTTGTTGAACTGAATGGCCATCACATCAAAGAGACAAGGAGTAGTGTCACCTCCAATGAACACCTTGACAGGAAACGAGCTATTTCTCCCAAGATACAGCTGCTGTGATACGGTGGGAAGAACATCTGAAGTGAGTCAAAGGATCTGAGTTCAATTGAAAGTCGCTCTCCTACTTACTTTCTCTGTGCACCTCAGACATGACTTTTTACCTTTTGGGTCTCTGCTTCCTTATCTGTAAAATGAGAGTCAATGACCTTCAACGACCTTTTTGACTCCAAATCCTTTGATTCAGAGGACCTTGGCCATTTAACTGGACAGACACCTTCACTGTGAACTTAGGGCTGAAATGCTCATTTAGAGTAAACGAACAGCTCTCTCCTTTCTTTCCTCTTTCTATCCCCACCAAAACCTTATATTCCCTCTGCTATTTTACCTCCCAGTGACCCAGAGCGTGTGGAAATGTACTTCCTGAAGTCTTCCCTTCTTCCTCTCAACCAAATAAAAAAGGAGTCATCTACCAACTGAACCAGCTTACTGTCTAATAAAACATCTTTATCACTTGCAGGGGCATTAAATCCCTCTGTATCCATTGAGTTCCCTGAGGCAGGCAAAGTCACCTTCCCTTCCCAGATTTTGCTGCTCTTTGAAAGGTTTCTCCTTTTCAAAGCCAGTTTTTAATCTGCTCCAGTGCTTGGCCCTTTCTCCTGTGGGTCCCATTTTCCTCCCCAAACACACCCTTAAAACGGAATTTATCGAAAATAGTCAAATGGTTTTGAATCTATTGGCTCGTGTAGAAGGTGGGAGAAGGGCTTTTCTCCCCTACTGAAATCCCAGCTGGTGTGAACTTCTCTTATTCAATATATCCATGTGTCAGTCTATACCCTGCGTCTAAATTACCTCTCCTCAGGCTTCCTGGAAGAGAAAGGAGGTTTTTTGGCTTTGAGTCTTTTTCTTTCTGAAGAACATCATGTTATCATCATAATTTTTAATGTTAATTCGGCAGGCAGTGAAATGATGCTACAGAGACTAGGAAGCCCCAGGTCTAGCCGATAAGGCTGCAACCCAGCTTTCTAACATCATGAGCAAAGCTGTCTTTTACTAAATGTCCCTGGGACAAATGGGGAAGGACTGCAGCTGGGATATGGATTCCAAATTCCTCTCACTAAACAGATTTTTTTAAAGTATATATAAGACAGCAAATAATTTGTTAAACAGGTTAAGGAAGAGAAGGAACTTAGAGCTAGAGAGTCTTTAGAATTGATAGATTTTGGGGTGACTAGGTGGTGCAGTGAGTAAAGCACCAGCCCTGGAGTCAGGAGGACCCAGGATCCTTCTGGCCTCAGATACTTAACACCCACACAAAACACACAAAATAACTGGCCATGTAACCTTGGGCAAGTTACTTAACCCCAATTGCTTTAAAAAAAAAAAAAGAATTGATAGATTTTGACTGGACAAAGGACCTTAGAAATCCATATAGTCCAGAGAATTTGAGTACATTACCTGAACTGGCAGAGCCAGCTAGGTTCTTTGCTTTTAAACCCAGTACTCTCTCCGCTACACACAGGTTATCACCATAGGATTTAGAACAAGAAAGGGACTCAGAGTCCAAACTGTTAATTTTTTTTTCCTAATATATGAGAAAATGGAAGCCCACAGAGGGTAAATCACCTGTTCCAGCTCACATAGATAATAAACGGCACAGGCAGGATTTGAACTCAGATATATCTCTAGCTTCCCCTGTGGCGTTCTCATCCATCTAGCATGCTAGCCCCAGTCTCCCATTGGTGAGTTCTCCCCAGTGCCTCCATTTTGGTATAGTCCCAGAGCTGATAGCCTTTATTCCTAGCTATGCTTCTGACTTCCCAGACTTCAACACCTCGCCCCTTTCCTGTTCCTTCATCACTTCTCCCACCTTCCTCTCCACATTTTTCAGCTTCCTTTTGTGTTGTCTTCCCCTATCAGAATGTAAGTTTCCTTGAAGGCAGAGACTATCTCCATTGCTTAGCACAATGACTAGCACATAGGAATAATTAATTAAAAATGAATAAATGCCTGTTGCCTTACTAAAACAGCACCATCCTGCTACAAAACCTTCAATAGTTCCCCACAGTATAATAAATAAGTCCAAACTCCTAATCTTGGCCTTTAAGTCTCTCTTATCTACCTCTGCTCTTGCTCTCTGAACTCGTGGTCCCATCACTGTTTTCATCCACTGTCTGAATCTCTTTCTCTTGCTTGAACTGATGACTTACTACTTGGATTTTTTTTCCTCTCATATTCTATCATGAATAGCCCTCTTATATACCTTCCAATGTTATAGACTTACTCGTCTTCCTCTGATCCTCATAGAAAATTGGTTTAGAGCTTCCAGCTACCTTATTCTGGACTGCGCCTGACTGGTAGCTTAGGTTCTATATTTGAGCAAAATGATATACTTGCATGTTATTCAACAGTTAACAAAAGAAGATTGACTGGCCATAGCAGGAGAAGGCTATTATTCAACAAGGGTAGCCATTGAGAACCCACTGAGTTGATTCAGCTGAGCCAAGTTCCCATCTCGGATCTACCAGGCAAACACCTAGGAGGCCCTCCTGCTCCTCCTGGATCCTTTGTACTCTAGAGATAAGGTGGTTATGGCTACAGTCTGAACCCTTAGTCCCTTAAGTCTACCAGGTCTAGAGGAATGTGTCCCTGCCTTAGAAGAAAAATTAGCAAAGCCTGGATAGGAAGGGTAGAATGTTGGTTCTATCACACTTTCAACTTCTTTGCTGCAGGAAAGTCTGACTTCTTTCTGCCCATCCCCTCAATTTGCCATTAGTCTCAGGCCCATAGTGCTTGACTCTGGTGGAGACTCTGCTACCCCTCCATACTTAAGTTTGTGGCTCACTCTCCCCTACTTCTGGGTAAGGCCCAGAACAGGAGGAGTTATGCCATGCTACTAGAATGCTCTCCAAGATTTCCATTTGTTTAAGTCCTACTAATCCTTCAAGGTCTGTCTCAAGCCTTGTCTATTCCACGGAGAGCTTCTATGAGAGCTCCATACAACACTGATCTTCTGTAACGGTGATGTAATTTGAATTTGAAGATCCCTTTTCGTTGGCAAAGGTAGCAGGTACTTAGCACTTTGTAATTGATCAAGACATTGTTGGGGAAACAGAAGGTATGAACTCCTGTCTCCTGTTTCTGATGTAACAGGAAGGGTTGGCTGAAACAGGAAGCTAATGCTGAGTATATATAAGAAAAGCCCCAGAGAGACATAGTCAGAATTTCTTAGGACCAGCAGCTGGTGGCAGAGCAGCTACAGAAGAGAAAATGGAGAACTGAGCCAGAATTTCCTGAGAACTTGTGGTTGTGGAGCTGCTTCTGAACAGGAGCCCAGGAGAAGCATGACTGAGATGCTGAGACTTTGTGGCTTGGTTGAGCCTTGAATTCCTGGGAGAAGAAATGGTGAAGGATCTGACATGGACCAGACCCTGTGAACTTCAGTGTGGAGCAGGACCTGCCCAGAGAGCTGGTCAAGGAACTGGGAGCTGTCTGCCATTGAACCCAGATGACAGTCTGGTGAATCCAGGTAGAATCTGGGATCATGGAAGGGGATCCAGGGAATCTGAGAACAGGCCCTAAGTCAAGATGAAAAGACCTCTCCCTGGGTACTGAGTAATTATAGTTTACTAATGACCTAGGGGTGGAGGGTCTGTATTTTCTGTTGTACTTAGTGATTAATGATACTTAGTAATTGATTGATCAATAAGTGACTGAGTTAACTTAAATGTGCCCCATGAGTGGAAGACTTTGACTATTGTACTTTGAGACTATATTATGATTTAACTTAGTAATTGATTGTTGAATAAGTGACTGATTGAATTAAGCGTGCCCCATGAGTGGAAGAATTAGACTATTGTACTTTGAGATGATTGTTCTTTGTTCTAAATATTGTGACCACTTTGGTGAAAACTTATATGGCCATTTTAGTGATAAGCTATTCTGAGTGATTTTCTGTGATAAGCTGTAATACTGTGAATGCTGTACCTTGATGTTCTGTGAAAGTTTTGCTTTGATTTGTTTTGGAACAGAGTGTTCACTACACTGTGCAGTCAGAACCTTAAAAGCTGTTCACAGTAGCATTCTTCTGGAAAGTTTCTGTGCATGGAATTACATCTTCCCTTCCTAGCACTGAGTTCTTGGCACTCATTATCTATAGGGCATATTTTGATCTTTGATTAGAGTGAAATTAGTACTTTATTAAATACTATTTTGTATTTTAATACTGGAAAGGCTATCTCCCAAGCAAGGCAGGAACCATGTCACATACTTCTTTGCAATTATCACAATGCCTAGCAAAATGTTGGGCATGTTAGTAGGCTTTGAACTCAGGGCCTGGGGTGGGGATGGGAGGATGGAGAAGAAGGAGAGGAGAGATTTCCCACAAGGGAAATGAATACATAAAATAAATATCTGTCAACTCACAAGGGTTTTTGTTCTGGACTCATATAGATCTGGGTTTAGTCCTCGGGGAGCTTGACCATAAAGGAGGGGGTTTCTGGCTTTTTCTTGCACTCTGATTTGTTATAGCCCCAACTTAAAGCTCCAGAGTATCTTAAAGCATAGGTCATATTTAGGATCTCCCCCCAAACCATTAATAGAATCCCTTTTTGAAAGGTATTCTCTGGATAAAGTCATAAATATCAAGTATAAGGCAGTTATTTACTTTTTCTATGACAAAGAAATGCTTAAAATACAAAAGACTCATAAGCACACATTAACAAAATATTAGGACATGATAAATGAAAAATAATCTATCACCTAGCAAGACTTCCAGAAGACTTGTGGGGCTACTGAACACATATTTCACTTTCTGGGAAAGTTCTGGGAAAATTAGACATCAGTATGGAAAAAATTAGATTTAGACTAACATATCACACCTTATACCAGATAAGCTCCAAATGGATTCATGGCCTAGAGATAAAAGGTCACACCTCATAAACAAAAAAAAGAAAAATTTACCTTTCAGATCTATGGATAGAAGAAAAGTTCATGACCAAACAAGGAATAGAGAGGATCTCAAAAGATAAAATGGAAAATTTTGATTGTATAAAATTAAAAAGTTTTTGTACAGAGGACTCTAATAAAGCTACGACTGAAACTAGTCTCTGATAATTCATTTCCAAGTTTTATGAGGAACTGGTTCAAACTTATAAGAAAAAGAACTGTTATTTAGTTGGTAAATGGTCTAAAAATATGAACAGTCTATTTTTAAGAGAAGAAATTTAGTCTATAGTTAGGTGAAAAGATATTCCAAATCACTACTAATTAGAGAAATGCAGATTAAAGCAATTCAGAAATTATACCTCACCTATAAGAGTGGCAAAGAGAACAAAGAAGAGAAATAATAAATGTTGGAGGGGCTGTAGAAAAATAGGCACATTGATGCATTGTTGATAGACCTGTGAATGGGTACAACCATTCTAGAAGGCAATTTGAAATTATCTACAAAGTTCCTAAAGTACTTACCCTTTGACATATCCATACTTCTGCTAGCTCTGTACCTAAAAGCAATCAAAGAAAGAGCTAACTTTCCATTTTCCATCTGCATTTCTGCTTGGTTTGAAAGTCAAGGAACATGATATCCCACCTAGGATAAGCAGATCACCTGAAATCTCATCATCATGCTGTTTAACTCAGATTTGGAATTAACATCTTCTCAAGTCCCTCAGCCTCCTCCCTCCTCTGATTGGAGCTTGGAACCCTAAACTCTTCCCAAAGCTTTCCTTTGTAGAAGACTAGATTGGAACTCACTAGCTAAATTGTCACTTTCCATCTGCAGCTCTGCTTGGTTTGAACTCTAAGGAAAATTATGCCCCCACACCAAGTTCCCCCTGTTATTCTACACTCCCTCCTTCCCAGCTTCTTTTGTGTATTTTCTTCCCACATTAGATTTTAAGCTCCTTGAGGGCTGGACTTTCTTCTTATTTGTATCCCCCTGCTTATCACAGTGGCTGGCACACAGTAGGTGCTTAAATAAATGTTTATTGAATTGAATCAAATTGAAAGAAGAAAAGATCCTATCTGTACAAAAATATTTGTAGCAAATCTTTTTGTGGCGACAAAACAACCAAAAAAAAAAAAACCCTGGAAACTGATGATGCCCATCCGTTGAGGAGTGGTAGAATACTATTGTGCTGTAAGAAATGAGAACATAGATGGTTTTTTAAAAGACATAGGATGACTTAGATGAACTGATACACTTAGTGAAGTGAGCAGAATCAGAAGAACAATTTATACTGTCAGTATTCTAAAAATGAAAAATTTTCAGGACTTTTATAAATTGATGAGTGAAAGGAGAAGAACCAGAACAATTTCTATGATAACATGTGTCACATATCATGTTATTGTATGTACAAGTTACACAGTAGCAACAATGCTGTAAAAACAAATCGCTTTGGAAGCTGTTTAAGAACTATGATCAAAATGATGGCCATTTGTGATTCTAGAACACCTATGGTGAAACATCCTATCTGTTACAGAATAGGGATGGATTTAGAGTTCAGAATAAAACTAATTCTGTGATACAGCCACTGAGGGAATGCGAATTTGTTGCACAAATTTTGGTTTTTAAATTTTACCCAGATGTTGGGGGTTGGAGGGAGAGAAAATAGATTTCTATTAATTAAAAAAACAGAAATGTGGGGGTGGTACTAGAGTCTTAAAATGTTCTTTCCACTTTCAGATGAATTCACTATAATAATGGTTTTACTTAACCATTTTACTTTGTCACAAGAGACGTCTCACAAAGTAAGAGTAATCTATAAGAGTTAATAACAAAATCAGAATACATCAATAAAATTATTTTTTAAAAAGAAGGATTTGAGAAATTTCCAATGTCCTGATCTTCTGATCAGCTAACCCTGGTTGCAATTTCCTTGATCCTTTCAGATAAAGCATCTTGATGGTCGTCATATTCCTGCCAGGAAGGGAATAGCTATAGAAAGCATCTTCCTTTGGGTAACCCTCTGCTGACTCAGGAATTCTCTGTCTTCCAACAGATAAGGGGATTGATTGCTTTGTTGTCCTAAAGCACCAAAGTTCTGAGCCACATATGGTTATCTGGCAGCATCCAGGGAAGTTCAGGGCATTCTTGATGCAGTGTACTCCAGTTCGGTCCTGTTCTACATAGAAAAAAAGATTAATGCAAACATACTACATGTATAGAGACATCAAATCCTGAATGAAGGAGATGGTGATTCCACTGTACTTGATAGCTGTCAGACCTCGTTTGAAGTATACTACATGGTTCTGGCTGCTACATTTTAGAAAGCACACTCAGCAATTGGAGTTTTCCAGAGGAGGGGGAACTAGACAGTAAGAGTACTGGACATACCATATGAGCATTAATTGAAGGAATGTAGCATGAAGAAGAGAAAACTTGGAAAAGGAGGAGATAGGCCGGCTGTCTTTAAATACTTGAAATGTCGTTATGTGGAAGAGGGATTTGATTTGTTTTGCTTGGCCATGGAAGAAGTAATGCATAGAAATCCCAGACAAATTTGGGCCCAGTACAAAGAGGAAGTTCTAATAATTAGAGCTTAAGATGTAATGGACTTTCCATTGCTAGTGGTCTTGAAGTGAAAGCCATGTGATCTCGTCACGAATGATGCTGAGTATGGGTTGTAATATGAGACTAGGATTGTAGGGACTTAGAACTGGAAGGGATATTAGGGGTGATGGAGTCAACCCATCCTTGTTTGACAGATTGAGAGGTTGACTACCCAGGGTTGGAATTTGAACCCAAATCTTCCTGCCTCCAAGGCCAGAACACTATCCACACTTGAGATGTCTGAGATCACACAATCACAGACTCAGTCCTATGGAAATGTAAACCATTGATTCCTTTCCAACTGAGCTTCTGTGATCCTATAAGAAAATGATTATTAATCAGAATTAATTTAAACTGAATCTTAGCCAGAAGGACTTTCAGCCATGTTTTAAACTCTTCTGAAAGGGTTTTGCTATCTTGTCAAGACAGTGTCAAAAAATGGAAGGAACTAGAGTTCTCGAGTCAAGAGGACCTGGATTCCAATCTTACCTCTAATGTATGCTGCCTGTGTGATCTCAGGTGACTGGGCCTACGTTGCCTTGTTTTTTAAGGGAGATGGACTTGCTGGCCTCTGAACTTCCTTGCATCTCTAGATCTGACTTTGACTTAAGTACTAAAGCATGAATTTCTAACAGTTGGACATAAAAACTGTGCAACTAATGCAGCCTCCTTGTGTGTCACCCCTTTCCTAGCCTCCTAATTTCAGTCCTGTTAGTGATGCAGCATTCCTGATCACTTCTTCCAACAGGATCAGGCCAAGACCCAGGAGACATATTTGCCTGATAGTCTCTGTAGACACAGGGAAAGGTCCTGGGTTCCTCTATGTTAAGCAAGGCCTCTGCACATTAGCACCCTTCCAATTTTCTAAAATACATTGTGTTCTCAAAGCATCAGCCACATCACTTTACAAGTAGTTTCCTCTGGAACTCTACAGCAAATACCATATTGTCCCAGTGATAGCTTAGACATTTCTGTCACTCCTCACTATCCTTAAGGGACATTACTGCTAATGCCTCACTAGGACTATGTAGACCCAGTTGGTCTTTCTCAGCAAAACCATAACAGAGTTCAATCTGGCTGCTACCTCTCCTCCTTTTTTTTCTTTGGAGGGAGGAAGGCAAGGCAACTGGGGTTAAGTGACTTGTCCAAGGTCACACAGCTAGCTAAGTGTTAAGTGTCTGAGGTCACATTTGAACTCTTCCTAACTCCAGGGCCATTGCTCTCTATTCACTCACCTAGCTGCCCATACCTCTTCCCCTTCCTCTTAACCTGAGACTGGTCCCGTGATAATCTGTATTTTGGAAATGGTCACAGACCCAACTGACTGCCCTAAAATGACTGTCATCAAAATGTCATAATCACTTAGGTTTATGCAACTCTTCCTCTCTGAGAAGCACCAGCACTTAATATCTATAATAAAAAAGTTACTTCTCTAGAATGTGGCTCATCTCTCTCACACTGTTGTTTTCTTTTTTTAGGAAGTTACTCATTTTTCATGGTCCCAAGTGGAGTGGTAAAGAATTTCTTCAAAAAGCATCAGACTTTTCCCAGAAAACTTAGTCCTTTTTCTGAGTTAAGCCTTTTTAAAAAGTTACTTTTTAAAACATTTTTTCAATGAAGAAGAGTTTATTTTCTCTTCTTCTATCCTCTCTCTTCCCCCACTACAAAAAGAAAAGAAAATAACTCTTGTGACAAATATGCACAGTCAAGTAAAACAAATTCCCACATTGGTCATATCCAGAAATATAGGTCTCATTCTGAATCTCGAGTCTATCACTTATCTGTTAGGAGGTAGGAAGGATGTATGTCTCCTAGAATTATGACTGGTCATAGTATTGATCAGTGTTCTATCAGCGTTGTTTGTCTTTAAATGTTATTATATAAACTTTTCTCCTGTTTTTGCTCACTTCACTCTGCATAAGTCCTTAAAAGTCTCCCCAGGTTTCTCTGAAACCATCTCTTTCATAATTTCTTATGGTACGATAGAATTCTATTCTATTTTATAAACTATAGTTTGTCTAGCTATTTTCCAACTGATGGATGCCCCCTTGATTTCCTGTTCTTTACCCCCATGAAAAGAGCTGCTATAAATATTTTTGTACATATAAATTATTTTTCGTCTTCTTTGATCTCTTTGTGGAGCAAGCTTAGCCCTTTCAGCAAATTCAGTAAGCATCAAAATGTTCAACTCTGCCCTCTCCCCTGAAGTCTAGTCCTGACTCATCCTCCCAATTCCCCAGACTCACAACCAAGGAATCTTCCTGGTCTTCTTATTATCTCTCACTCCCATAACCAATCTATCGCCAATCCAATGATTTCTCCTTTATAACATCTTTCAAATATGCCCCCTTCTCTTTTCTGACACTGCTGCCACTTTCCCTCAGTCCCTCATCATCTCCCACCTGGTCTATTATAATAGCCTGCTGGTGGGTCTGCCTGCCTCAAGTCTCTGCCTAGTCCATTCAGCCACTAAGGTGATTTTCCTAAAGAGCATGTCAGTCAGACTATGTTACTCTCCTACTTAACAAACTCCAGGGGTTCCCTGTTGCCTCCAGAATAAAATACAAAATGTTATCTTTAACATTCAAAGCCCTTCGTAACCTAGACCCTTCCTACCTTTCCAGTCTTCTTACACCTTGTTCCCCAACATTTACTCTGATCCAATGACACTGGCCTGGCCATTCCACAAACAAGACATTGTGTCTCTCTGCTCTGGGTGTTTTCTCTGGCTGTCCTCCATGCCTGAAATACTCTTTGTCCTCCCCTTCCCCTACTGACCTCCCTAGCTTCCTTTAAGTCCCAACTAACATTTCTTCTTTTATTGTAAACATTTCCCAATCCCTCTTAATTCTAAAGCCTTCTCTTTGTTAATTCCTATTGATTGTGTATATGGTTTGCTTTATATATATTCATTTGCATGTTTTCTCTCTCAGCGGATTGTTGCTATTGTAGTCTGTCCTTCATTAAGGTTCTTTGAGAGCATAAACCGTCTTTTGCCTCTTTTTTGCATCACCAGTGCCTAGCATAGTAACTGTCATGTAGGAGGTGTTTAATAAATGTTTATCAATTGATTGATCTAACAAACTGCTAAACATCTCTTGGATACCTCTTAAATGTCCCCCTGGCATCTCCAACTCAACATGTGCAGATTAAAATTTCCACAGGACTATAGTATTATAAATTTAGAAATGGAAAGCACCTCGAAGATTATCTAGTCCTACTCTTTCATTTTCAGAATGAAAAAACTGAGGCTATAAAATGTGGAGCAAGTTGCCCAAGGCCACAAAGGTCATGAATGAAAGAGCTAGGGTTTTCTGTTACACCTTGGAATACTTCACATTATCTTCCCTCATAAGCTAGCCTCTCCTTCCAATCCTTCTAATTCTGTGGATAGCACAGTGTTCCTTTTAGTCAACAAAATGTAAAATCGGAGGGCCATCTTAGAGCCTTCCTTTCCCCTTACCCCCACTTTCAAACAGTTTTATATTCTAATCTTCATATCTTTGGTATCTACCCATTTACACCAGCCCCAATCTAGAAACATGGGAAGACTTTTGTGGACTGATACAGTGAAATGAGTAGAACCCAGAGAACAATGTTATATATAATAACAATAGTGTAAATTCGAACAACTTTGAAAGATAAGATTCTAATCTAAAAAACTCATCACTTCTCATTTGGATTATTGCAATAATCACTTTATTGCTTACATTTTCTCTCTTCTCCCATCCATCATTTACATAGATGCTGAAATCATCTTTTTAAAGTATAATAGGTATGATCATGTCACTTTCCTAATCAAAAACTTTTTTATGCCCTGGAACCTCTGACAGTTTGGTAAAGCCTATCAATCATTCTCAGAATAATATTTTTAAATATATAAAATAACATCAAAGGATTCCAAAGGAAACAAATTATGTTGAAATAAAGTTATAAATTTTTTCTTATCTGAATTCACAGAACTCCTGAAATCTATACATTGGCCTCTTGGGGATTTGTGGCACCTAGATTAAGAATCCCTGATCTAAACTTTATTTAATGCTGTTCTATGTACATAGCATAACTTCTTTGGTAGAATGTAAGTTCCATAAGGACAGTGACTGTCATTTTATCTTTGTGTCCCCAGCACCTAGCTACAATGATTTGTATATTGAAGGAGGCGAGGAGGGAACTACACCTGGGTAAAGACATGTCCTCTACCAATGCAGATCAGCAAATGTCTTGCAATTTATAGAATGATAGATTTAGAGATTGAAGGGGCCTTAGACACCCTCAATTCCAATACCTTCATTTTGAAGATGAGGAGATTGAGGTATAGAAAGGTTTAATGACTAGCCTATGGTCACAGAGCTAGTAAATGTCTGAGGTGAGGTCCTCCTGGCACTGAGTCCAGTGCCTAATCTAGTGAGGCACACTGCCTCTCTAATGTGGAGACTGAGCATTTTCTGGGACATTGAAAAATAAATTTATTTGCCCAAGGTCAAACAGCTCATGTGCATCTGAGGTGGGATTTGAATCCAGGTCTTTCAGACCCTAAGATTGTTTCTCTTTCCAATATTCTATTTTGCTGCCAACTCAACATCTATTAGTTTTAGTGGGGAAATTTAAGGCATGTTCTTGTGCCCCTTACTAAAGTAATCCTTTCAATATATCACAAGGATCATACATTATCCCTAGGGAGGATTTATACCAGGAATTCAGGGTTGGTTAAACATTAGGAAAATTATCAGCATAATTGAGCATATCAATAACAAAAGCAACAGAAATCATATGTTTATCTCAATAGGTGCTGAAAAAGCTTTTGACAAAAATACAGCACTCATTCCTACACTAGAGAGCATAGAAGTAAATGAAGCTTACCTTAAAATAAGTTATCTAATTATCTAAAATCATCAGCAAGCATTGTCTATAATAAGGATAAGCTAGAAGCCTTTCCAATAAGATCAGGGATGAAGTGACAATGCTCATTACCACCACTATTAGTCAATGTTGTACTAGAAATGCTAGCTATTGGGGTGGCTAGGTGGCGCAGTGAATGGAGAACCAGCCCTGGATTCAGGAGGACCTGAGTTCAAATCCTATCTCAGACCCTTAAAACACACACACACACACACACACACTAGCCGTGTGACCTTGGGCAAGTCGATTAACTCCAATTGCCCTCCAAAAAGAAAAAGAAATGCTAGCTATAAGTATGAGAAGAAAAAGAAATCAAAGGAATTAGACTAGGCAATGAGGAAACAAAACTATCACTTTTTGCAGATGATCTGATGGTATCCTTAGAGAATCAACTAAAAAACTATTTGAAATAATTAACAAATTTAGCAAAGTTGTGTGTGTGTATATAAAATTACTCCTTAAAGTAAAAGTCTATAAATTCAATATCTGTACATTGAGGGATAGGCATGTGGTCTTTATATTAATTAATTTATTTTTTAGTACATTTAATAAAAATATTTATTTATTAAAATAAAATTTAAAGGAATTTTCTTTATCCTCCTTTTGCCCCCTTGACTAATTTCCTTTCAAGGCCATGGTTCTTCCTTCACCTCTGGCTTCCACCTTCACCTGATCTGCTTTGTATCCTTCAACTGCATTAACTGCCTTTTAAAGGTTACCTAGGTATGTGGCCAATTGTTGTTCATCTAAAGTCAACTTCACTTTCTGTTTCAATCAGGAAATCAAACTGCTTTGGTGATTGATCCCCTTTAAACTCAACAATAATTTCATCTCTAAAGTTTTCAGTTGTTAAAAACAAATGAAAATTCACCTAGAGAAGGGAATATCAAATGTGCTAGGGATATAGAGACATTGTGGTTTCTCAGCATACCACTTATTCCATCTCAGTGGAAACAATGCCCGTTCTGTGAATCAGGAATAGTTTTGGAAAGTTCCTCTGTGTGTGTGAGTGTGTTAGTGTATATATGTGTGTGTAGGTTAATACAGTATAAAGTTACTGTATTTATATATATTTATATTATATATATTATATATTTTTGATGGGACTAAAAATATTTACAGATTAAATATATTAATATAAATTGATTATGAACTCTATAATTATTTCTCTAACCATTTAGTGTATCTGTAATCATTTTACTCTTACTTTGATTTCTTAAACCATGCTAACTCAAAGACACATAATATTTTCTTACTCTATCTCAAAATTCAATGGCATTTATTAAGTTTGTGGAGCCTTACTCCCTTTCTGGGTTACTGTCCCAGACAGTGGCTATTACCACAAGTTGAAAGAGTGTCCTATATGTATGCATTTCTAAAACTATGGTTCATGAGCCCCTACCAGTGTTCTTCCTTTTAATTGTCAGCTAGATAATAAAATTAGCTCATATCAAAGGCATTTGTGGAGATGGAATTGTAAGAACAGTAGTTACAAAACATCCTTCCCTATAATCCTGGGGTACACTCTTCCACAAATGCACATTGCATCTGTGGGAAGAGCAAACGCAACCTTACCATGGCAGTGAGATGCACATTGTCAAGGCAATTCATGACTCCAAAGCCACAGAGCCTTGATGTCTTTTCTTGTTTCATGGAGTCTTTTCTGCAGCTTAACTCTTCATTGTTGAGGCTGGCTCTCCCTTGAATACATAAATGTCTCTCTTCTCTGCTACTAAAGCTCCCACTCCTTGAAGCAGCTTGAATACTGCTGTGTCTATGTTTGTCTGTAAAGAGTGTCTATGTTCCCTCAACCATACTTCAAACTCTAACTTACTTTCTGACTGCTGTATGAGCTCTCCTTCTGGGTAAGTGTTTCCACTGCTAGATATTATGGCCAGTGGAGAGGGAGGACAAAAGGGAGAAACCTCTCCTTTGCCCCCAATACTAAATTTATTTCAGGGTCATGTTTCTTCTTCCAATTCTGGCTCCCACCCTGGCCTGATCTGCTTTGTGTCTTTCAACTGCATTGCCTTTTAAAGGTTACCTAGGTATGTGGTCAAATGTTGTTCATCTAAAGTTATCTTCACTTTCTATTTCAGTCAGGAAAAGGTATCCACACTGCATAAAGCAATCATTAAGTATTTACCACCTTGTTAAAACATTAATTACCTCATCATTTGGGAATGTATTCACTCAGTGAGTATGTAAAACCAAATCTTTCTCCCTTCTTAGGCATGTGCTGGTAAATATTTAATAAGCAGCTCTCTGAAAATGCATGACACACTTTTAAGTTTTGTCTGCCTTGTAACATTTTTGCCATCACTTTCTTAAGTCCAGGTCATTAACAAAACAATAAATCAAACCATGATTTGTAGCATTTGCTGATTTCTAAGGAGTAAATGCTCATACTGAAAATTTAAATCGGTTCTCATAACCAATTTGAACTGGCCCCAGCACACCCCAGCTACCCACTCCCACCCCCTTAAACATGACATTCAGTAGCAGCTGTGTTCTGGGTACTGGAAATACAGAAGTAGAACCAAAAGTAGACCCTGCCTTTAGGGGGATATAGAATGTACAAATACTGGTAAATACAACATAATTTGAGGAAGGTGGTAGCACCAAATAGAGGAATCACAGAAGGCTTTCCAAAGAAGGTAGTACTTGTGTTAATGCTTGAAGGAAGCTAAGGATTGTAAACGGCAGAGCTAATGTGATGATGTGTTTCAGAAATTGGGTAGCTTTTGTAAAAGCACGGAGGCAAGAGATGGAATTCTGAGGTTAGAGAAAAGCAATTAGGCCAATTCAACTGGAATATAGATTACAGGGGGTGGGGAAGGAGAATAATGTATAATAAGGCAGAAAAGGTAGCCTAGAACCAGATAGTGAAGTTTCTAAAATATCAAGGCAGGAAGTTTGTAATTTAACTTAGAGGCAATAGGGAGCCACTAAGAGTCTTAGTCTTAAACTGGAGATTATAATTGCCAGACCATTACTTTAGGAAGATGATTTTGACAGATATATGGAGCATGAAATTGAGAATGCAAAGACTAAAAGGAACTAGGGTGATTTCTAAGTATAGATAGAAGGATGTGGAGGTGAAAGATGTAGAAATAAGACTTGACAATTTAGTGGATATGAGAAGCTATAAGGAAGGATGATTTAATTTTCAAACCTGGGCAATTAGAAGAATGGTGGTGCCTTCGATAAAAAATGAGAGATTAGGAGGAGGAACAAATTTTTGAAGAAAATGTGAATTTGTTTTGGAAATGTAGAGATGGAACTGTGGAAAATTCATGTGCCAATGTCAATCGGGCCACGGGCGATGTGAGACTGAATATCAGAAGAGAGATTAAGGTTGGACTTGTCAAGATATTAGGAGACACCCTGTTTTCCAGAGCTGAGGAGCAGCAAGCAAGCCATACCCTGGGCTTAGGATAACAACAGTCCTTTGCACTCATCCCCTGGATGATCTCAGCCACAGTAAAATTCCAGAATTGTGCTGAGCCCTGCTTCCAATCAAGCTTGTCACGTTGTTGCTGTTACCCCTCATTGTCAGGGTCACAGCTCACTGTATAGCCAAAGGCATAAGTATGGAGATCTGCCTACACTGAAGCAGGATATCCCCCACGAGGGGTGGGGCTCCAGCACGGCTCTTTGCTTGCAAGAGCCATTTCCCATACTTTGAAATTAAACTTTTGTTTCATCTCCTGTCTCTAGCCTGCTTTGTTCAGCTCCGGTCACACTCACAGTTTAGAGGCCAGTTCCGTCTGGGTTGACTGACCTATAGGTTTAGGAGCACGGAGATTATAATTGAACTAATGGGAACTGATGAGATCACCAACAATTCCCAACTAGGGTGTTTTTCTAGTTTCAACCCTGAACTGCCACTCAGCCAGTTAGGAAAACAAAAGCTAGCATCCTTACTGTTATCCAGGTGTAATCCCTAGTGTGGCATAGTAGATAGAAACACTTGACTTGCAATTAGGAAGATTCGCGTTTGATTCTTGTCCTACTTAATTGGCAGCACAAGTCTAGGCAAGTCATTTAACTTCTTTTGGCCTTCATTTTATGAACCATTGCCAGGAGGCTGGGGTCTTGGACTCTCTCCCCACTAAGGTGCGCTCTCAGCTCTGAGTGTAAGCACAAGGACCAGGTTCAGTTCTATGGGGAGATTGACTACCCCCCCCCCAAAAAAAATTAAAGCTCTTAAAAAAAAAAAACATTATTTGTCTCTTTACAATCCCACCCAAGAAGTGAATAAGGGGGTTACTTAATTATCTCCAGATATCAAACCCTTTCAGCACTGAAACATATATATTCCTGGATTTCCTAGAAGCTTCCAGGGAAACTCTGGCACACGTGCCATCATATGGCTCTTACAGGCCTAGTCCCATGGGGTATGAAGTCTACTATGTGGGCATAATAAAAGCACCTTCTCTGAAGGGTTATTGTAAGTCTCAAATGGGATAGTATGTGTAAAGTGCTTTGCCAAGGGCAATATCCTCATATTATTCTCAGTTAGAATTCACTTATCTTTAATTCCTCCCCATTACTGAACAAGGGTTCTTAGTATTCAGCAGTATTTATTTATTTTTCAATTTTATTTTAT
Source organism: Petaurus breviceps papuanus (assembly GCF_028583685.1). Classification (NCBI taxonomy): domain Eukaryota; kingdom Metazoa; phylum Chordata; class Mammalia; order Diprotodontia; family Petauridae; genus Petaurus; species Petaurus breviceps. The sequence goes on from NW_027187419.1 coordinate 71,693,521, forward strand.
TAAATTTGTTTATCTTTTTTTTAGTTTACAACATTCAGTTCCACAATCCTTTGAGTTCCAAATCCGCGCCCCCCCCCCCACTTGGTGGCATGCAATTCAATATAGAACAGTATTTATTAACACGGTACAATGGAAAATCTGAGAGTGGAAGTCAAGAGACCTTTCTTCTAATCCTGGCTCTACTTGATGGTCAGTCAGCAAATATTTAAGTTCTTACTTTGTGCCAAACACTGTACTAAGCACTGGGAATACAAATACAAGCAAAAAGAAAGCCAGTCCCGGCCCTGAAGAACTTTACATTCTAATTGGGAGGATAACACTTAAGGAAGCTGAAAATGATGGATGAGATTCAGCAAGAAAGTACTTCTTGTGATGGCATGATGAAGTCTAGAAGTGTATAGTCTGGTAGGAAACAAAAGAGGTGGCTGACTTGGGTGCCATTTTGAAATGGAAGTTGTAGGAGGAGTCATCCCAATCAGAGGGAGGAGCCACAGGGGTTAGAGGGTACTTCCAAGGTATGTGTGCCAGGGCTGCAGTGATCTTCCAGGATGAAGGGGTTTCTGGGGCATGATAGAGAAACCCAGAGAAGTACTGGAGCTAGCAGTGAGCTTAGAACCATGTAGTCCAGTAACTTCATTTTTTTTTTTTTTGCTTTTTGGAGGGCAATTGGGGTTAAGTAACTTGCCCAAGGTCACATGGCTAGTTTTTGTGTTAAGTGTCTGAGGCCGAAATTCAGTCACTTCATTTTACCAGTGAAGAAAGAAAAGCCCAGACAAATTGACCAAGACCTCACAGATTAGTGGTAGAACTAGAGTCTAAACCCAGGTCCCATGACTCCAAACTCAGCATTCTAAGTTCAGCACCTAGTGCAGGACACTGTTCTGCAAGGTGTGGTTAAAACAACTTTACCTAACTTTGAGAACAAACCTCTCTTTCCTGTAACAATGGCAGCCATAAGAGGTTGCAAATCTGAACTCTAAAGACATTTGACCTTAATTCCAGTACTGCATATGAATTTTCAATGGCAATGTTGGGGTCCCATAACACTCCAGAGAAAAATTTTAAGAGTCTGATCATAAGTGAGCAATATCCTCCTACTCATTTCATTCTTATACATTGTACACATTCCCTTTTCTGGGCCTCCCTCAATCCATAACAATGCTGCTCTCTTTTCCCTTTTTCTTTTTTTTCTTTGCTCAGCTGTTCTCATTGGGGGCAATTCTTTTTCTCTATGATCCTATGATCCTTTGGCACTGTCACAATTTATAGATCATTCTTAATAAGCATTAACTTGGTAAATGGATGATTGTCACTTGGGAACAACTCTGGAATATTGCAAAACATAAAGCATACCATACAAACATCTGGGAAACTTGGCAATTGGATGTGGTTTTGAATGAGCCCAAGGCCAAGTCCTTGACAAGGCTTTCTTTCCTTGGAGAATGTTGCTCAGAGAAGATTTACTTGGGGAGAGGATGAAGCATGTCACTCTTTGTTTCTGGGGAGTCCCTCAGCAGCCTCAATGGAAAGCCGGAGTGATATCCAGAGACCTCTCCCAGTCCCCTTAACCTTCCTTCCTGAGCTGCCACTTCATTTGAATCTGTAGAGAGGTGAAGGACAAGGAAGAAAGAACAGCCCGTCAGAAACCATGCAGGAATGACATGTGGTTGTACACGGTTGTCAATGCTACCAGCTGTTCAGGGTCACCAAGCACCAGCCATGAGCCCTGACACATGGGGGCCACAAAGAACAGAGCTTTGTGTACTAAGAAGGAGGCTGGAATCTAAGAAGATGAATACTCTAGTCTTCACTGTGAATCCACTTGCTGTGGATGCCTAGGCATAGCACATACCCTCTCCTTAAACCATAACATTGCTTAGGTCATCTTCAGCTATGATGCAACAGAAAGTTAAGAGGCATAAAATCCCTGAATCTTAGCAGCCATTTAGGCCAACCTAGACCCACAACAGTGATGCTCACTACAGCATACCCAAGGGTGTGCTGATAAATTTTGACAAATTAGACTCTCAGAAAAAAGGAATGGGCTTGCGACACACTTTAATCTGCATCATTCATTTTCTCCCATCACTTTCTTAAGCCTAGACAATCAACAAAACAATAAATCAAGCCCTGATTTTGTAGCATTTGATGATTTCTGAGGTATAAATTCTCACACTGTAAATCTAACAATTGGTGATTACAAGAGGACAGACAGGTGAGAGGTGATAGAACACCAGGCTCAGAGTCAGAAAGACCTGAGTCCCAATTGAACCTAGTTGGGCACTTAAACTCTGCTTGCCTAAGTTTCCTCATCTGCAAAATGGGGATAATAATAGCACTTACCTCCCAGGGTTGTTGCAAGGACCAAATGCGATAATGAATTGTAAAGTTCTTAGCACAGTGCCTGGAACATAGTAAGCACTATAGAAATGTTAGCTATTATTTTTATTTTTATGAAGCCAGTTGTATCAGGCCGAACACCCAGTCTCTTCTTGAAGACCTCCAATAAGGGGAACCCACTACATCCAGAGATAGCCCATCCTTCTTCCAGACAGCTCTAATGATCAGAAAGTTTTTCCCGACACTAAATCTCAATTTGCCACTTTGCAGTTTTCTCCCCATTGTACTAATTCTACCTTTCGGGGCCAAATGGAGCAAATGAAATAACACTTTCACATGATATGCCATCAGATACAATCTTTGCTATCGCAGGTTGAACATTCACAAATCCTTTCATTGTTCTTCATGTGATAGGGCCTGAAGACCCTTTGCCATGTTTGTTAGCCTTCTCTGGAAGTTGTCCAACTTATTGATCAAATGATGCTACCAAGAACTAAATACCCTATTTGGTTGTTGTTTGAATGGGTTACAGTATAGTGAGTCAATGGCCTTCATAGCCCTACAAAACTATACCTCTCTTAGTGTAGTCCACAATGAAAGCTTTGTACTTCCATATCATACTGTTGACTCATAGGGAGCTTGCTGTCCACTAAAAACCCCAGAACTTTTTCTGTCTGAGATTATATAACCATATCTCCCCATTCTTATACTGTGTTGATTTTCAAAAAAATTTTTTTTATTTTCAAAAAAATTGATTTTCAAAAATCCAAATATAATTTGCATTTATGTCTATTGAATTTCATCTTATTAGAGTCAGCTCAATGTTCTAACCTGTCAAGATCTTTTTGAACCCTGAATGTTATCTGTGAGACAGGAAATATGTTTATGAATCTTAGCTAGGCCACCTAATATCTATGTGACCTTGGGCAAGCCAATTCAACTTCTAGGAACCTCATTTCTTCACTTGTAAAATGGAAAAAATAATACATGTACTTCTTGGCTTACAACTGTTGTGAAGATTAATAGTAATGGAATGTAAAGATCCCCCTGTATTGGCTTGGTTTTTGGTTTGATTGTGTTAAAACCCAGAGCTTGTGAATCCCACTTGTGAGATGGACTTGTTGACTTGTGAAGAGAGAGGGCTGAACTGGGAGGAGCTGGTGATATAAATTTAGAGAGACACAAGAAAAGAGAGAGGCAGAAGAACTTTTTGAAAGTAGAATCTTGGAGGCAGAGAGAGACTGAGAGGATTGCTGGGGGCCACTTTGAATTGCCCAGGACTTTTGAGAGCTGCCACCCAGAGCTGCCAAGGACTGAGGAGACATGGCTGTTATGCTGGTACTTTGTCTGTCTGTTTTGATGTTGTTTTGCCAGATTTGTCCACTGGTGAAGGACAGTCCTGTTGTTGCAGAAGTTTTGGAACCTTGTTGTTGGTTCAGAGCTCCTGAGACTGTTCTGCAGACAGAAAGTGAATTCTGTCCACTGGTGAAGGACAGTGCTGTTGTTGCAGAGGGCTTGGAACCTTGGCTGTTGGTTCAGAAGCCCTGAAGAAGGATTTTCTTGTTGTATGTTTACAGAAATCCTGGAAGGGGGTTTTGCTAATGTTTTCAGGGGTCCTAGGACTGTTCTGCAGACAGAGAATGAATTAATGAAGACACTGACAATGTATCTTGTGGCTTTGCTAAGCTTTGTCTCCCGAGGAACAAAGATTGCTGAGAACTTGCCTCTCCTCAAGATGAAGAAAAGACCTCTCTTTGGGTATTAAATGCTGTGCTTAAGCTTGTTGTAACTCTGGGGTAGATTCAATTGTAATCCAAGGGTGGGGAACTTTTGACTTTTTTGTGCTCTGTGATTAAACAAATGAATGTACTTTACTTATGATTGGAAACTAATCTCCATTTGAGAAGAGGGGCTTTGTGATGGACTAAATGAATGTACAGCCTAGGGGTGGAATAGTATTTAGAAGAGGGACTTCATGACTGATTAAATGAATGTAATGTCCAGGGGTGGGGTGGTACTTGGAGATTATTTAATTACACTTGGTAAATGCTGTATTTTGAATTATGCTATATTTTGATTCTCCCTGTTCTTAATTTTTCACTGAATAAAATGGAGAGCACCTATGCTGGTATTTTGAACCTTGGGAAGTTGCCTTTGCTTGGCATTACAATCTACTGCTTGATACCTCAGTGACTAAAAAAAATAGGACAGAAAACTGACCTCAGAGACCTGGGTTCAAGGCCCACCTCTGGCACCTATTGGCTGTGTGATCCTGGGCAAGTCATTTAACTTCTATGTTCAATAGACAACTCTTCAAGACTGTAAATTGCAGAACTGATCTGCATTAGAGAGGAAATCCCTTTCCCAGAGCTCCTTACAATGATGAAATCATAGGTCTTGGTAGAAGAATGAGGAGGAAGAGGGGGAGGAATATACTGCCTTCAAGGAACTTCCTTTCTCTGAGAGGCCACCTCATCATTCTCCATAGCTTTATTCTCAGTCTTCCAGACTATTTATATCTTCATAGTAGTTATGTTTCCTCTAGGGGCTTGGCATACCATTCTGCCTGAGACATAACTTCCAAGGATGCTGATTGTGCATCCCATTCCTTTCAAACCATAAGTGGGGGGGTGGGGAGGGGGGGTGGATTGTCTAACACTGAAGGTAGAACACAATGATTAAAGCCGTGAGTAAAATATTATCTATTTCTAGGGAAATCTGCAGGAATTTCCTCTTTCCCTTTTTTTACGATACCTCTGAGCATCACTTGGGACAGCGTTCATGATACATTCATGTATCATGGAACAGGGGAAGACAACACTTGTAGGGGAGTGCTGGCCAGGGAGGGCTGTTGCGTATAGGAAGTAAACAGGGATGGTGAGTGATGGCCAGAGGGGGGATGGCTGGCAGGTCCTTTCCAGGAATGGTGTTGTTGACTTGATTACAGTTTCATGTGTGTGTGTGTGTGTGTGTGTGTGTGTGTGTGTGTGTGTGTGTGT
>NW_027187419.1:71698869-71712714 GCF_028583685.1 Petaurus breviceps papuanus
TGTGTGTGTGTGTGTGTGTGTGTGTGTGTGTGTGTGTGTGTGTGTGTGTGAAGCCAAAGAGTGACATGGCATGAAAGTGACCAGTGAACTCCATAATGGGTCTAGGGCCAGTTAGATATAGAGAACTCTTTAGTCAGGATCCCAGGGTCCCAGGGTAGGAGCTAGATTTGGAGGTAAGGGATGAGGGGCAGTGCCTGGAACAGTGAGGAGGCCTGGCATGGAGATACCCAATGTGATAGGTTGGGGTCCAATCAGACATGGAGAACTGTCACTAGTCAGGAGTTCTAATGAAAAAATTAGATTTATGTATGTAAAGTAAATTGGAGAGAATTTCCTCACAGGGAGTTCCCTATTCTGATTAAGCCGAAGGTCTGGTCTCTATGCTATTATTATCACAGAATCAGAGACAGGTCTAAAGAACCTCTAAGACCAGGTAGTCCACGTTTCTCTTCCCCTCTCCCCTGCACCCATTTTACAGATGAAGATACCTACAAGCCTAGAGAAATGAAATTATTTGCCTGCATAAGGTCACAAAAGCCATACATGATAGATCTTGGTAACCAAACTGAATATTACGGTTCTGCTGAAGTGGGTGGGGGGACTGGAAGCAGTACCTGTGAGGCAAGAGGCCAGAATCAATGTGGGGGGACAGGGGAGAAGGAGCTTGGTGTATTGCACTAATTAACAGTCTTCTTTGTGGCAGAGACTCCCAAGGGAAACTCCTCCCTCCCTGTTAGTCTGTGCACATTGATTACTCGAATGCGTCTTGAAGTCTAGCCACCAGAAGCTGGGATAAAATCTTTACATCTGCATTAATCAGGGAAAGGAGGCCAGCAGCGCAGAGCGCTGGGCGCAGGCCGGTGTCTCCAGCCCAGCTGATGGCTGCCTTCTAGGGGCTCAGTCAGTCATCTGGGCAGACGTCCATTACCGGGCGGGAGTCACTGCTTACGATCAACAAGCAAGAAAAAGCTTAGAAGAGGGAAGTGGGGGCAGGGTGTGTGTGTGAGGGGGGGAGCCTCATAAACCTGCCGAGAACCCATCAAAGCCAGGTTCTTGGGGAGAGAAACAAGCAGCGGTGGCGGTTCCGAGCTTTCACTGCTGGGCTGCCTCTTCCAGGAATGGCAGGCTGGGGCCCAGGCAGAAGCGGCTGCAGCTGCGAAGGAAAGCATCAGGCCTGCCCCGGGGAGCCTTTGAGTGTCTCCCTCCAAAGATCCAGGTCTCCTTTATTTTTAAGGGGAGAGGGGAAAAAAAAAGACCTTTATGTTTTCTTTCCTTTTCCACTTGGAGGATTTAGCACCCCCTCATCTCTCACATCGGTGTTTCTGGTGTCTTAGCACTGAGCTGATATATGGTGTTTCACCAATGGAGAAGGGAAGGGGGGGGGGAAGAAGCATTTATGTAGCACCTACTGTGTGCCAGGCACTGTGCTAAGCCCCATTTACAAATATTATCTCATTTGATCCTCTTCAATGGAACAAAAGGCTGGCAAATCTCTAAGAGAGAAATGAGAAAGGAACCTCTGCTGGGTTTTTTTTTTCTATAACAAATGGATTAAATATAATTTTTCAGGCAAGGAGCATTTAACCTGATTTCATATAACTTCAGCTTCTATTTCAAAATGGCTGAGCCAAACTCTACCTTTAGGCAAATGTCCTTTACCAATCACTTCGAAAATGTTTGCATCTGTCATTTGGACTGGAGGAGCTCACCGAGTAGCACAGACTGAGAGCTCACAGGGACCTCAGGAGGCTGTCTAGTCCAACTGTCTAGCAGTTTACAGCTAGAGGTGGCTAGGTGGTGCCGTGGATAGATCACTAGAATCAGTGTCAGGAAAACCCAAGTTCGAATCCAGCCTCAGACACTTAATGCTTGTATGGGCAAGTCCCTTCACCTCTGTCTGCCTCAATTTCCTCACCTGTAGAGTGGAGATAATCATAGCATCTACCTCCTTTCGTGGTTCTGGGGATGATGAAATAATAGTTATTTACTATCATATTATTTATAATATAAATATTATAATATATAATAATATTATATATTACATAGTTATGTACTAGGTAAATGCTAGCCATTATGAAGTGAGGCCCAATGACTTTCCCAAGATCTCTGAAGATCACATATCTCCAGTTATGAGGTCAACTCTCTAGCCACTGTTCTAGGCTCCCTCTCATAAATGTGAATGTGCCTCACTGCCTCTTGTAAAACTAGGTTATCATTAGTCTGTATTTGAAAAGAGGGTGCCTAGAAGTCAGGAAGATATGAGTTCAAGTACTACTGGAAACACACTGGAAGTGAAACAGAGGTCTGGTCACTTAACTTCTTAGTGCCCGAGGCAAGTCTTTAAGACTAGGCAAGATAGAGGGAGTTTTCTCATCCAACAGTTCCATACAGCAATAAAACCATTGGACCAGGTCCCAAATAGCAGTGCCTGGCAATTTGTCCTCCCATTTTTTGGATGAAAACCTCGAGGTTCTGTAAGAGTATAACCCGGGGGGGGGGGGCAGCTAGGTGGCACAGTGAATAGAGCACCAGCCCTGGAGTCAGGAGGACCTGAATTCAAATCCAACCTCAGACACTTAACACAAAATTAACCCTGTGACCTTGGGCAAGTCACTTAACCCCATTTGCCCTACCTTCCCCCCTCCAAAAAGAAAAAAAAAAGAGTATAACCTGAAAAAGATCAAACTGCCAGTAACTGGCCAGTGGCAGAAGCAGGACTCAAACACAGGTTTCCTAACTCCAGAATTCAGAATTCTTTCCATGATATTAGCACAGTGCCTGGCACAGAGGATATACTTAATAAATGCTTGTTGGTCAGTTGACTGAACAAAACCATATACCTACTCTCCTCTGGCCTAGCACACATCAAAAAATACTGAAATAGACATTAATAAACAGAAAGTAACAGACATATCAAGGCAGCCATTTATTCTAATGGCTAGAATTTCCTATACAAAATGAATAAAAAGTTTTCAGTTTTAAAAATACAAATTTCACCAGATCTGTAACTATTACATTCATTTAATGGATAATGAAATTTAGGAATTTTAATGGATGTTGAAACCGAAGGACTCCAGATCATAAGGTTTATTGTAAATTGGGAATTGAGCTGGGAATAAAGCAAAGAGATCCTAACTCCCCAATCCATCCTTTCCCCATGGAGAATGCATATTTCAGCATGTGCTCACCATATACAATGCTTCCAAAATTCACAGATGTAGCCTCAGTAGTTTCTATTGACTTTATGAAAAGAATGGCCCCAGAAGTGATTTCTGAGAAAAGCAAGCTCCCCTCAATGAAAAAGTGGTCATAAAACATGAAAGAGGAATGGGTTCCTCTTCCTTCTCTAAAAGTAATGTATCTTCTACTGTATCCTGCCTTATAAAGGGCTGTAAGAAGCAAGAGAGTAGGGTTTAAAACAATGCCACATTAGGGCAAATCTGAGCTGAGACAGGGTCTTTATAGGTCTTATAAATATTTATGCTTAATAACATCTGGGTCTTGGCTTTAGATATTCAGATTTACTGAAGGAGTCCAGTGATCTTTCTAATGAGAAATTGAGTTGGCAAGAGTACCTTTAGCTAGTTGCTGTTTTTAAAAAAAAGACAACTTTCACATTTATTTTTGTATGGTTTCTCATAAACTGAGAGCTATTTATTATTAATATAATTATAATTATTAATATTAACTTTATTTTTGAGTCCATAAGAACAAAGTTAGAGAGTCTTGCTTAAAAGGGGGAAAAGAAAAAAGAACAGAGATAGGGAAGCCTTCAAAGGACCATCATGCGCAGCTGAGGACATGAACCAATGTTTGCACAATTATCTGTAAAAGTCAGATGCTCAAATCCACTTTTTCCTGGGAGTATCTGACTATTTCAGGTGTCCTGAATCCCCTAAATAACCACATACTGTTCTCTACTTGCTTGTGAGCCCATAACTGTAGGATTCAAATGGATACTCATAAACTCTTCATTTTCCAAATGCTTTTTTAAGGATTGATAAGTACTGCCGTGTTTGTAGGCCTGGAGAGGAACATATTGTTGGTTAATTTCAAAAGACAGCAATTCTTGAATGCAAAACACTGCCAACTCTCAATTCATCTGCACCATTGGAAGAGAACAGAAGTATAGATGATTAAAAAACAACTATTTTGCAGATGAGTTTCTTTACTTACTAACAGCTAAATTTGAATATGTCTGATTTTAGAGAAATTCAGTTCAAGAAACATCATGAAGCCCTCCTTGGAGACTTGCCTTGTAAGAGATATCAAGTGCCCATCTATTTTTCCCCTCCAGGTCCCAGCTAAGTTCCTCCTTGACACCCACTACATCCTGAGAATAGACACTCTGTGTTTCAGGCTAATGGCAAGCCAAGCTCCAGGTTAGGCAAAATTGTCCTCCAGAACTTGTTGGACAAGCATGGTATAAAAAAAGTTTGGGTTTCGCTAAAGAAATAAGGGGTCCTGGAAATGTGAGTATAACCTGAGGGAGCAAGATGTCAGTAATTCAACAAAGTTAGTGCTAGTTGCTGAAAGAGGGAGCTGTCAACAAGAAGAGTAATTAAACAAGTGTTGCCAACCAACTTGAAAGATTTTCTATAGATGAACCAGAATGTGGATACTTTGTCTTAGGTAAGAGATAAACACACACACACACACACACACACACACACACACAGAATAAATACACAGATGTGCCTAGAAGAGTATTTTGACATGGAAAGGATAAATGACTTGTCCATACTTGCAAAGGGACTTGTGTGCCTTTGACTCCCACGCCCATTGCCATCATTACCATACATTTTTTTTGCCTGCTTTAGCTCCCAAATACCTTTCTGGACCTGAATTATATAAGAATACATATACCAAGGATCCCATTCATAGTCGAGGCAGTATAGCATAGTGGAAAGAACTTGAAATTCAAAAATTAGATAACAGGATCTTATACATTTATAACTAAAGAGACATTACTGACCTAGGTTAGTTCAAACTCCATTTCTGCCACTTACTAGTTTGACTGTGTGACTGTGGACAAATCTTTTTACCTCTTATCTGTAAAATGTGGAGGACAGATCAGATCAGAGGTTCTTAACCTTGAGGTCCTTGAATAGATTTCAGGAGGTCTGTAACCATGGGTGAGAAAAAAAAATTGGGGAGATTAAGGGTTAAGTGACTTGCCCAGGGTTACACAGGTAGTAAGTGTCTGAGTGTCAGACTCAAACTCAGGTCATCCTGATTCCAGGACTACTGCTAGTCTATCCACTGTGCTATCTAGCTGTCCCTGTATTTATTTTCACTAACCTTTGGTTTCCTCTGAAATCCTATGTGCTTTGTTTTATTTTAAAGGCAATGAGATTCTTTAGTAGACTCAGGAAAATCTGAGTTCAAATTTGGTCTCAGATACCTACTATCAGTGTGACCCTGGGAAAGTCATTTCATCTCTGTCTGAGTTTCCTCATCAGTAAAATGGGAATAATAATATCACCTATCTCCCAGGACTGTTGTTAAAATAAAATGAGATATTTGCAAACTGATTTGCAAACCTTAAAGACCTACATAAAGGCTAGCTATTAGTATTATTATATATTTAAGTACATTATTCTAAAAAAAAAAAAGCTTATTGGCTTTACCTGACTGTCAAAGGGGGTTCATGAGAAAAAGAGGTTAAGGACCTTTGGACTGGGTGATATTGGGTCCCTTTCTGCTCTAAATCCTAGGATTCTAACATAACCTGGATTTTGATGTTCCCACGGAGGCATGGCCATGGAAACCTTGAGGGAGAAGCTCTCTCCCTGTTAGGGAAGGGGAAATTATCAAATATTCCATAAGTTCCAGTGGGTCTGTCTCTTTTGTAGAAATCGAATGAGATTCTAAGAGAGAAACCAGAGGGAAAAGAACCATAGCACAGCTTTGCTGAAGTCACTAGAGCTGAAAGATTGTTTGGGTATGGTTTCAATGACCAAGATGGTGATGGGCTGGTACTGGCAGTGGTGTTGTGAGGTTCAAATGAGATAACAGCTGCAATTACTACTACTGATGCTACTACACTACTACTACTACTACTACTACTACTACTACTACTACTACTACTACTACCATCATCATCACCAGCACCACCACTACTAGCATTACTGTTGTTGCTGTTGATTGTCCTTTATTCTCTAAGAGGACCATGACATCATGGAGGTGATGCCATGACATTCAAGTGAATTCTATTTAAGTGAGGAAGGACTGTGCAATGTCACCAGCCTCACTATTATTAGCCTGCAGTTAGCAGTCTTCCATTCTGGTGATGATTTCATTTGCTGAGTCTTCTACTGTCCTCCTGCTGAGTTCAAACAATATTTATAAAGCAATACAGGGATGTTCCAGTAAATATTTTTTTAAAAAACTGAGTAGGGGGGGAGGGAGAAGGGCAAGTAGGTGGGGTAGTAGATACCATGCTGGGAACCTGAAGTCAGGAAGACTCATCTTCCTCAGTTCAAGTCCAGCCTCAGACACTTAATAGTTGTATGATACTGGACAAGTCTCTTAACTCTGTTTGCCTCAGTTTCCTCATCTGTAAAATAAGCTGGAGAAAGAAAGAGCAAATCACCCCCAGTATCTTTGCCAAGAAAGCCTCAACTGGGGTCATAAAGAGTCCAGGACGGGACTGAACCACAAGGCAGAAAAATGTAAGCACACATAGTTTTTTGTTTAAATCTAAATTATTTACACTTTCCTAAGTCTGGACAATAAACAAAACAATAAATCAAACCCTGATTTTGTAATGTAGTGACTGCCCATTTAGTAAGTTCTAGGGCTGGCTCCAGTACCTCTCTGGGTGGAGGTATTCTGAGTGTGAATGATGGACAAGAGTAGACCCTGGCTTATCCCACGATCTGCCATAGAGGGTTCTTCTAAGGGAAACGTTTTTTGTAAGCTGGAAAGCACTATATAAATAGTCAGTGTCTGGGGATATGGAGGTGTTTGGCTGGAGAGGAAAACTATCTACTCCCTCTCAGTGTACCCCACCCTTGTGTGGACAGATCTGCTTTTTTTTTTTTCCCAAAATCCATTCGGCTCCTTTTCAGACTGAATTTCTCCCTAGTCATTGCCCTCAGCTCCACCCCAGGACCTAGGCCTTCCAGCACTAAATCCCCAGAGAACAAGAGAAGGAAAATTTGCTTGAGGGCCACTGCCTCCCATTACTTAAAATGCTTACTTGTGGCTCTGACTTTGCCTAGGGTCATAAGTCCACATTAATTTAATCTTGCTCCTGCTTTTGGGTTATTATAGACTGTAAATCAATCGGAGTCTTTTGTTTAGTTCTAAAGCCGCCAGATGAGAAGGTCCTGACAATTTCCAAGAGCCTACTTTTTTTTAAATCTCATTCCCTCTTTCTCTGTTACCTGCTGACAGCCGCCTCTCCCCTACATCCCACTCCTACCTAATAAGGAAGCACAGACCAGTCAAAAATGATGTGGTTCAGTCAAGTCAAGTCAAAAAGCATTTATTAAGCATCTACTATATTCCAGGGCACTAAGTGCTGAGGACACAATAAGGTACAAAAAGATACAAAATAGGCACTCATGGGCTAATGTTGGAGGTAGCTAGAGTGGCTTAGTAGAGGGAGCATTGCACCTGGAGTCAGGAAGACCCGAGTTCAAATTTCGCTTCAAACACATATTAGCTGTGTGACCCTGATTGTCACTTAACTGCTGTTTCCCTCAGTTTCCTCATCTGTAAAATGAGGATAAGATTGACATCTGTATACCGAGGTTGTTGTGAGGCTCATGTGAGATGACTTTGCAAGTCACAAAAAGTACTATTTGAAATGCTGGCTATTATTGTTATGTTGACCACACTTGTATATTACATTGGCTTTCAATACTGATTGAACAGAAGTTAAAAAAACACCCTAAAAAAGAGTAAGTTTTGTATTTTGTATCAATTTTTCTGGACAGAGAGATAGGCACAACCATTGTCTAGTGTCCAGTCTCCTGAATGGCAAACTCAGCCTTGGCCCCAGTCCATACCCAGTCCATTATCTCTCTTGCCCTCTGCCTCTGGCTGTCCTCCTACACAGCAGGCTCAGATGCATCGGCAGCCAGTGTGAGCATCTGAGTAGCCAGCTCTGGTCTCTCCTAAAACCCAAATGCAAAGCCTGTGAGCTCCCCCTGATCCTGAGCTGCACATCTTCATTCTAGTGAGAACTTTGCTTTCAGTTCGGGAACACTTAGTCATTTTAAATCCATCTATCTCAGCTTCATCAAGCTTGATCTCAGTATCTCTAAATCCGCTAGTAGAGGGGCTTTACAGTATATTATATCACTCTAAGTTTGCAAAGCACTTTACAAATGTCATCTCACTGGAGCCTTAGAACAACTCTACGGTTCAGGTACCAATTATTATTACCCCTATTTTGCATATGTTGAAACTGTGACTGAGAAAGGTTAAGCGATGTTCATGGGTCACACACATATACTATGAGAGGTAGGATTGGAAACATTTCTCTCTAAGGACCACCATGAGGTCCAAAGACATACCTTTTTGGGAAAAGATGTAAATCTCAATGACTCTTCCTTAGAAGCAAATGGCTTGAGAAAGTAATTCTTCCCCACCATGGCTTATGTTACTCACAATGAAACTGACAATGACAGGGAGAAGTAATTTAAATATCTGACTTCTGGTCTGGGTTGGGTTTTGTCCAGGAGCAGAAGAAGCTTTAAAAATGATATGGTAAGTAGAATTATCCCTTGTTTTCCTAATTATTCAGGCATTCTAATAATTTTGCAACAGTAATCCTCAACAGACCATTCCCAGGAATATTTCTAATATGTCATTTTAAATCACATAACAATCTTGCAGGGGTGAAGGCCAACTAGAGAACCATCCAGAGACTTGATTTATTTTCTTTCCTGATACCATAGAGGCAGGGAGAGAGGCATCCCCTGAATGTTAGCACAATGACATTACATATCTCTGTTCTCGTGCAACAATCCAATAGGTTGTCTGCTGAGATAAACCAAAGCTGAAAGCTGAGAACCATCAATCTCTGAAGCTGGATTTTTTCAGATGCTTTTTGAAAACTGAGTCCATAGATGATACCTACTGCATCCTCTCACCTCTGGTGACTTTGGAAATGGAATGGAGGAAAAAACCCAATTCAAAACAATAGACGAGCAAAATCAAGTCTTTGAAATAGAGACAAATTTCAGATGAGTAAATTATTTTTAAACTTGAAAAGAAAGAGTCCTGTAAAATAGACATATGCAAGAAAAACAAAAAAAGAGACTCCTGACCAGTAATAATTTAAAGTAGATGGAGCACATTTGTAAAATGTTAGGACAAAATAGCCAGGAGGAAAAGATTTGTCTCAAGGCTTTTCAAGGAAAGGACATAGAAAGTGATTCAGTTCCAAGCCTACTTACCACAAAAAGGAAAACTGCAAGGTACTAGAAGCATGTCAAGACCATGCTAATATTTAAAATATTAAATATTAATATTAAAATGTTTAAAAAGACCTGCATCTTCCTCCACACTCTGTCCCTCACCCAACACCCCCCACCCCCACACACACACCTTTACCCCACAGAGGCATCCATCTCTGCCTGGAAACCAAAAGGAAATTATTTACTTTCCAAAACAGGTTAGGAGGTGGCAGATCTCTTCCACTAAACCCAACTGAAGGATTCAAAAGGATGACAGCCAAACTAATGAGGGGAAAAGAGTGAATGGAGACATCCTGGGTACCACCCAGGAAGCCGGTCAGAAAGGGCAAAGAAGGGATGTTTATGCCAGATTGGAGATGGAACCAGCTGGGGGAAAAAAGACGAGTTCTGATATCTAAAAGACAAGACAGCAGGTATTAATTATCAGAAGCTGGTCTATGCTGATAAAAAGTAACAAGAGGGTTCTGAAAAGTCTGGGTTCCAGGGCCAAATTTTTATGTATTAATATGAAAAATTTGAGGCAGATATGAGCTTCTGGGTGACAAAATTGACCTGAATCATAAGAAAGAAGGGGAGGAGGATTCATAGCTGAGAATTCTAGTAGAGAGAGTGAAAGTTGATCTGACCGAAGTTAAGGCTATGTGCTAGGAGAGAACAAAAGGAAACACGCTTAATGGAGTAGAATAATAATAAGAACACTTTGCATTCATATACTATCTGGGGTCTTTAAAGCCCACTGCAAAACTGACCTAGGAATCCATTGCCATACACCTGTGAGGTATTATTCCTGCTTTTAGTAATGTAGACAATGGGCCTGGTCCTTGACAAAGGCCAGAAGGAGCCCAAACAAAGGCTGAATTCCCAGTCTTGAAGTGATTACAAATATAAAGCCACCTGGTAAGGGAATCCAAGCTGTTTGTTCACGACAGAACTGGAATGGGGCTCCAGACCCTCAGTGTTCTTGTCCCTAAGGGGTACTGGAGTTTCATGTAGGATGATGTCACCCTATCCCTGTTTGTCCAGAATGGTTGGAAGATGGGTGTCACTGAGAGCCACCGCTCTACCGCAGGCCAAATTGCCAATTATCAGAGAATTAGAAAACAGTAAAATGCAGTTAGGCCTCCATACACACATGACTATAATTTAATCTTCCTAGGATGATTCAGAAGGCATGTCAGGATCTTGCAGTGCCTTGGGTCATCCTTGTAAACAGGTTTGTACCATGTGACTCAGCAGAAACATTTCTGTTTATCTGAATTTGAGACACAGAGAAGTAAATCGAGTTTTCTGTGACCCTAGTTACCAGAATGGAAACAGTATGGTACAGCAGAAATTGATCTTGGTTTGGAGGAGGAAGGCCTGGGTTCAAATCTCAGATCTGCTGCTTGTTGGTTGGTCAAGTAATTTAACTCCTCTGGCCCTCAGTTACCTTATATATAAAAAATGGGAAGAAGGGGGGAGAAGCTTGGCCTGAGAAGAGTTCAGAAAAGGTACCTCCTTGCCCTTCTTTGCAGAGGTCAGGTACTATGGCTGTAGAACATTACATATATTCTATCAGACTCAATGTTGTGGGTTAGATTTGCTGAGCTGCCTTTTCTCTCTTTTGTTGCAAGGAATGGCTCACTGGATTTTGATATATTCAGAAATAAAGATGATGCAAAAACAAAATATATCAATAATTTTTAATGAGGGGGTTGAACTAGCTTAGTCCTAAGGTCCCTTTCCAATTCTGAATCTGTTATCCTCGAAACATCACAGCATTGGTATTATTTGAATCAATAAGCTAGGTGGCACAGTGGATATGGGCTTAGAGGGTTGGGGAACCTGGAGCCTTGAGGACACGTGATCCAGATCAGGGGTGGAGAACCTGTGGCCTCAAGGCCACCTATGGCCCTCTAGGTCATCAAATGTGGCTCTAACAGAATGAATCCTCTTAATAAAAGGATCCAGAAGGCCATGTATGGCCTCAAGACCACAGGTTCCCTACCCCTGGCCTATAGTTAGGAAATCTAGCCCCAGACACTCATCAGCTGGGCAAGTTTTGCTTGGGCACGTCAACCTCTGTTTCCTCAACTGTAAATACTAGTGTCCTACCTCTCAGGGTTGTTGCAAGCAAGGACCAAAGGAGCTAATATTTGTAAAGCATTTAGCACAGTTCTTGGCACATAGTAGGTGTTATAGAAATGCTAGTTATTATTCTAATATTGTTATTGGATAACTCTGAGGTGATAGCTCATAAATCTAGAGGTGGGAAGAACCTGGAAGGCTATCTAGTCCAATCCTCTTATTTTATAGACCTAGAAATGGAAACTTCTTACTCCAAACTTCCTTCCAGAGGTAGCTAGGTAGTTCAGTGGATAGAGCACTGGGCCTAGAGTCAGGAAGACTTGAGTTCAGATATTGACTCAGACACTTACTAGTTGTGTGACCTTGGGCAAGTCACTAAAACCTATCTATGTCTGCCTCAGTTTCCTCAGTTACAAATTGGGGATAATAACAACACCTACCTCCCAGGGATTACTAAAACAGGGTTGTTACAAAGATCAGTGTGAAGGGGGAGACAACAAGCAAACAAATGTGTACTAGTTAGCTATATACAGGATAAATAAGAACTAAAAGAACAAAGGCAATAGCATTAAGAGTGGTTGGAAAAGACTTCCTGTAGAAAATGAATTTTAATTGTGACTTAAAGGAAGCCAGGGGAGCCATTAGGCAGAGATGAAAGAGGGAGAGCATCCCAAGTATGATAGGAACAACCAGAGAAAATGCCCAGATTCCAGAGATGGAGTGTATTGTTCTTGGAATAACCAGGAGGCCAGTGTCACTGTGTGGACTGGGATGGGGTGGGGGGAGGCAAGGTGGAAGAAGATTGGAGAGGTAGGAAGGGGTTTGGTTATGAAAGGCTTTGGATGCCAAACAGATGATTTTGTATTTGATCCTGGAGGTAATAATAAGGAGCCACTGGAGTTTGAGAAGAAGTGACATGGTTGGATCTGTCCCTTAGGAAAATCACTTTGGCAGTGTCAGAGGAGAGAAGGGGGTGTGTGCCAGAGATGCTGGAAAGGTGCAATCGGCAGGTTTTGGGCACAGATTGCATATGGAAGGAGGCATGAGGCAGTCCCTGCCCTCAAGGACCTCATCTTCTCTCTTCTTTCTCCTCAGAGCTCTGAATTTCTCGCCTCCCCAGATGAAGCTGCAGGCCTGAGCCAGGTAATCCCTTCTCCCTTTTTGTATGTGTTGTCTTCCCCATGAGACCTGGGCAAGTTGAGGACAGACATCTGCTTATGCTCATGCCTTCCTTCGAACAGTACTGGGCACACAGTAGGTGTTTAAAAATGCTAGGTGATTGGATGCTTGAGTGACTTGCCTGTGGTTATAGAGTTAGTAAGTAGGGGAAGTGGGATCTGAAGATACTTCAAAGGGTTGTTGTGAAGATCAGGGGACTTGAGATTTGTAAAAAAAATGTTCAGCACAGTGCTGGGGACATAGTAGATGCATAGTAAATGTTTATGGAATTGAATTTCTCCACTTTACATTGAGAGGCCAAAGTGTGAAGTCATTCCTTTTTTGTCCCAGAGAAAACCCATTCAACAAGAATCTAAGTCAGGGGTTCTAAATCCTGCCTCTGCAATTTACTGTCAAAGTGACCTTGGGCAAGTCATCTAACCTCTATGGGCCTCTTTCCTCTTTAATAGAGTGAGAGGGTTGACCTCAAAAGGCTCTTTAAGCTCTAAATCTGCATATTTGCCTGATGAGATGATTTCAAAGTTCTCCTCTAAGGTCTAGCATCTGAGGAAGTCTGGTTAAGGAAGAGCTGGAGTAGCCCAGGAGGGAAAGGGTATCTGGAGGGAGGCGATTGGCCTGATTTGTTTGTTCTCAATTAGTCCTTCACCACCTAAAACCCAAGGATTCACTTTCCAAGTTGTGGATGCTTACATGTTGCTTTTGTTCAGTCAGTCATGCCTGACTCTTCATGACCACATTTGAGGTTTTCTTGGCAGAGATACTGGAGGGGTTTGCCATTTCCTTCTTCAGCTCATTTTACAGATGAGGAAACAGAGGCAAATAGGGTTAAGTGACTTGCCCAGGGTCACACAGTGTCTGAGGCCAGATTTGATCTCAGGAAGATGTCTTCCTGACTTCAAGCCTGGTGCTCTATTTTCTTTCTTCTCACTCTCTGAAATGAATACAGTCCAGCTTCCTATTTCATCATTCAACTGAAATTTCTCCCTCCAAAGCTACTTATAATATTTTAATTGCCAATCTAATGGCCTTTTCTCAGTCCTCATCCTTTTTTTCCCCTTACCTCTGCAGCCTTTGACACTATTGATCACCACTTTCCTCCTTGATACTCTCTTCTCTCCAAGTGTTTGACACTGCTCTCTCCTGGTTCTCTCACCTCACTGACTGC
>NW_027187419.1:71712814-71739673 GCF_028583685.1 Petaurus breviceps papuanus
AGTCACTTAGGTTCACAGCTCTCCTTCACTTTGATCGCCAAGGCCTGTCAATTTTATCTATATCCCCTTCTCTCTGACCTTCCTACTGAAGGTCCTCACCACCACACCTTGAGCATTGCAATAGCCTTCTGGTTTTTCTGTCTTTCACAATGTCCACTTTAGTCCATCCCCCATGTTGTTGTTCAGTCATTTCAAACCCCATTTGGGGCTTTCTTGGTAAAGATACTGGAGTGGTTTGCAGTTTTTTCTCCAGCTCATTTTACAGATGAGAAACTGAGGCAAACAGGTTAAGTGACTTGCCCAGGATCTAGTAGGTGTCTGAGGATGAATTTGAACTCAGCTCTCCCTGACTCTAGGCCCAACTTTCTACCCATTTTGTCACCTAGCTGCCTCTTCCATTCTCCACACAGCCCAAATGGTCTTACTAAAGTTCAGGTCCAACCATATCACCCCACAACTCAAAAAATTCCAGTGATTCCTTATCACTGCCATGATCAAATATAAAATGCTCTGTTTGGCATTTGAAGTCTTTCATAAGTCAGTCTCTCCATCTGCCTTTCCATTTTTCTTATACTTCACCCATAGCCCCAGTCTGCAATCCAGTGACACTGGCTTCCTTGTTTTTCCACAAACAAGACACTCCCTCTCCTCTCTTTAGGCATTTTCAGTGACTTCCCCTCATCTTTGGAATGCTTTCTCTCCTCATCTCTACCTCCCAGCATCTCTGGCAGCTAAAATCCCATTCCAGGAAGCTTTCCCAATTCCCTTTAATTGTAGGGTCTTCATGTTGATTATTTCCAGTTTATCTTATAAAAACATGTTGTACATAATTGTTTAGATAATATTCCCCAGAGCAGTCAATCTTTTTCCTTGTACCCTCTAGTGCTTAGAACAGGGCCTGGTACATAGTGGGTGCTTAATAGATTTTCTGATTTACCTCTTGTCTCTGATTTATATTTGTCACTTCTTGTATCATAGTGATTTTCTGTTATGTTCCTCTAAGACAATTTGAGCCATTCACCAGGCTAAGGATATCCATTCTTGTTCCCAGTTTTTTTAACCATACCAGTTATTTCTTTTCTTTAGAGTTTTATTGATGTTTGTTTTTATATTACAAACATTTACATTGCAAACAGAACATCTTAGCCCTATCCCACCATTAAATAACTTCATTACTGGTCCCATTATTTCATTAGTAAAGGAAGTTCCGGGAAATTGGAATCTCCTAGACTTTAAGTTGCCTAGGGCTATTGAGAGATTAAATCCTGCAACACAGATCTAAAGATAGGAGGGATAGGAGGTCACCTAATCTAACCGTCTGTTTATAAGTGAGGATACTGAAGCACCAAGAATTTATTTGTCCAAAGTTAATCCAATCAAATCCAATAGATTTAAGTGCCTACTAAGTGCCAGGGCCTCCCCTCCACCCCTCTCCCCCCCTCCCCCACTAATCCAAGACAGCTTCTGCCCTCTAGGAGTTTACAGTTTAAAGGGGGCAGACCACACACAAAAGAAGGCAGCAAAGTGGGGAGGGGGGTACCAGAAGGCATCCATTTGGGGGCATCTTGATCTACCATGCTGAAACCAGGCAGAGAAACAGATGCCAAGTGGTGTGAGGTCCCAGAGCTGATATGTGTCAAAGGCACATTAGGCCTTCCCAATTCCAAGACTTTAAGCACTATACTTTAACTGTTGCATTATAATGCCTCTGTTCAAGTACTTTGTCACCAAAAAAAGTCAAACAGAGCTTAAAATCTCTTTATCCTCCCTTACACCTTCCTAGCAACAGTTCTGGACTTTTTCAAGGCAGGAATGTGGGCGAGGTGAGTGGGAGTCTCTGCTCTACACAGATTGGAACAGCCAATGCTTAAAGTCCAAGCTGCCCCATTACCTTCCTGATCCTTGTGACGGACATCATTCTAAAAACCTGTCCCTTATACTGAAGAGGGTACCCACTAAGAGGGTTAGGGTTGCTCTGGAGACCCCAAAATACCAACAGCTGGGTCCTGCCCAATGAATTCGACCCAAGTCTTCTCAGCCAAAGAAAAGTAAAGTTTATTAAAAGTTCACTTGCATTAGACACAGAGTAAATCTGTGCTAGGTCATTCTATGTTGCTCTCACTCTTTCATGGCACTCACACCAACATGAAGACAGAATGGGGTCTTTATATACAGAAGGTTGTGGGAGGAAAATAGGGGTGGTCCAGGGGAGGAGTTTGGGGAGGGTCTCCAGGAGGAGTTAATGAGGTCAATGAGTGATTAAGGGTGGGAGGTAGCTAGAGACTACAGACACTGGAGGGCTAGGCTAGTAACTAGCTAGAGTAAGTAGTTAGCAGTTAGTAACTAGGCTAGAGGTCTGGGCCCAGCCACGATGTAAGGCTTCTTGCCTCATGCAAATGCCTCATCAAATGGGATGATTTAATCAGTTTAAGGGGACTCCCAGAGCCCATACCTCATCAATACTTTTCCAAGGTCCTGCACATAGTAGGTCTTTGATAAATGCTGAATTTCAGTTTGAAATGATAATTTTCAGACTCAGTTAAATTTTTCAAGTAGCTCCTTCTAAATGTTTTCTGTTTTTTCTCTTTAGAATTTTTATCATTTGGGATGACCAGAGGGGGTATGTTGATAGGCCTTTCTACCTTGGATTTCTCAACTTTGGTAGGAGATGCTTGCTGAACATTAGAGACTGCTGTAATTTTTCTGCCCTCAGAAAAATTGGGGGAAGTGATGGGAAGCAAGGTTTTCCTCCATTTTACATGTGAGGAGACTGAGGCACAAGAGTCAAGTTGAGTGTGTGATAGCTTCTTGCTATCTGTCACTGGCAAGGAAAGTCTTGAGTGTGTGTGTGTGTGTGTGTGTGTGTGTGTGTGTTCAACAGTGGGAAAACAGCTGCTGGGAAAGTCTGGCACTGATCAAGGACAAAAAACGAGGGGGAATTGATTTGAAATTATGAAAGAAGTCTTTGGGATTGTTAGAAATAATTGTTTTCCACAGAGCCATTAGGACACAGAAGAAGCTGCTAAGACAATGCATATTAAGGGGATTAATGATTTCTAATAAAGAGGACCATATGCTAATTGAGGGGAGTGGCTTTTAGCAGTTTGAGTTGGTGAGGGCTGCTCCTGGCAGATGGCTTTCTCTAGGCAAGGTAGTCAGTCATCTAGCGAGTTCCAAATCCCCTTTCTCATGCTAATACGTGCCACTGCACATTGCCATACCAAGCACCCCCGAAGGTTCCCTTCGGATGCTCCTCCCCTTTTTTGTAAATAGGAACTAAACATTTTCCCAAACTCTACCTACTTCATCTTTTCGACCTTGGGCGGAGGGGCACCCTTTAACAGCTCTGCAAATGAGGAGATCTAGACGATCCGGATTTTGTCTTGAGGCAAACTCGGGCAGCGTGCAGGCTAGAGCGTGCCCCCAGGCAGCAGGGCTTGGCTGGGTCCTCTGACTTTTCGGGTTTGAGCAGCAGCTCAAGTTCCCTGGTGACTCCTGCACCAGCTGCGGGTGGAGGAGCTGCACCAAGAGGGGCCCGTTAACTGGCAACGGGGCAAGTCGGAGGGGCTTGAGCTTTCGCGCTAAGGTGGGGGAGGGCAGCTCCTCAACCAGGCTCCGGAAACCGAGGAGGCTTTGAACATTTTCGGCACCTGTCACTTTAGCGATCCTGGGCTTGGGCTTGAGAGCCCTAGGGTTATGTTGGTCTCCCAACATCCCGGCAGGGCCTCTCCCCAGCTGTGGATTTCCATCCCTTTGTCTCTGGCCAGGGTTGCAGAAAATCCAAGGGTCTGTAGCCTTGGGGGGAGGGGAGGAGAAATCATCTTGCTTAGGTAAACAAAACCCCAGCTGTTAGAGAGACTACATTGTTTTTTGAATTTTTCTTGTGGGTTTTATTGCATGTTCCATTCTGGTGGGGGAGAGGAGAGATTTCACTTTAAATGAGCTAGTGCCTATTTTGGGAAGGAAAGTGGGCAGTTAGGTGGCACAATGGATAGAGTGCTGGGCTTGGAATTAGGAAGACTCGTCTTCTTGAGTTTAAATCTGGCCTCCTATACTTAGTAGTTGTGTGACCCTAGGCAAGTCACTTAACCCTGTTTGGCTCAGTTTTGTCATTTATAAAATGAGCTAGAGAAGGAAATAGTAAACTACTGCAGTATCTGTGCCCAGAAAACCCCCAAAAGGAGTCACGATAGTTAGGACATGACAGAACAACCTATTTTTGCATCAGTTCTTGAACTACCTGACTGAAGGATTCTAATGAACTACAATAAGAAAACTGTCATCGACCTCCCCTCTCTCTACCACCCTGTTCACTGGAGGCAAATACAGATCTGCTCTTAAATCTCATGGGACTTCACACCTCTTAGCAAAGGATCTTGCCTCATATTGAGCCCATTCACCATGAGCTTTGTAGCTTTCTAAGATCACTTAGATCTTAGAATCTTTTTGTAGATCACAGTCATCCACAATTTCCTCTTTTACTCCAGTCTCTGATGAAGGGTTGCCCCTACTCCTTACAAAGACCAAGGCTTCTCTAATATACTTAGATCCAATCTTCTATTCTCCAGTAGGCTGTCCCCGAAGTTACCCTCCTCTCACCAATCTCTGCATCATCCAGTCCTCCTCTGTTGCCTACAAACATGCCCAAGTGCCTTCATTCTTAAGAAACACAAATTAGGGGGCGGCTAGGTGATGAAGTGAGTAAGAGCACTGGCCCCAGGAGTCGGTAGGTCCCTGGATGGTTCCGGACTCAGATACTTAACACCCACACAAAATAACTGGCCCTGTAACCTTGGGCAATTTACTTAACCCCAATTGCTTTAAAAAAAAAAAAAAGAAATGCAAATTAGGTCCTTCTGACCCCTTAAACTATTATACTATATTTTCCCTTCTTTTCTCAGACTCCCAGAAAAATTTACTCATTGGATCCACTTCCACTCCTCTGACTCAGCTTTCAACCTTTTGTGGTCTTGCTTCTACCTTCATTGCTCAAAGGAAATTACTCTCTCCATATTAGCGATGATCAAATTAGCATTTGCCAAATCTCATTTTTCTATAAATTCTCATCTCTTTTTGTTTTTGGAGGGCAATTGGGGTTAAGTGACTTGCCCAAGGTCGCAGGCTAGTTTTTGTGTTAAGTGTCTGAGGTCAAATTTGAACTCAGGTCCTCCTAACTCCAGGGTCGGTGCTCTAATCACTGGGCCACCTAGCTGCCCTAATTCTCATCTTTCTATAAATCTGTAGCAGCTTTAGACTCTGTTGAACACCCACTTCTGAACGTTCCTTCTGTGGGTTTTCATGACACTGCTTTCTTTGTTCTCCTCCTACCTGCCTCAATATTCCTTCTCAGTCTACCTTACTAGGTCATCATCTATATGAAGTGTCTTAGTGGCAGGTGTAGTTCTTACTTAATGACTTCATTAGTTCACCTCAATTCAATTATTCTCTCTCTCCAGATGATTTTTCAACAGCCTGCTGGTGGGTTTGCCAACTTCAAATCTCTCCCCACTCTAATCTACTCTCCATTCAGCCACTAAAGTGATTTTACCAAAATGAAGGTCTGATCATGTCACCTGGTATTCAATAAACTCCTGTGGTTTCCTATGTCTCCAGGAACAAATACAAATTGCTCTCTGGCTTTCAAAACCCTCCATAATTTAGACCCTTCCTACCATTCCAGTTTTCTTACAGCTAACATCTCAGATATATAATACTCTTGGATCCCAGTGACAGTGCCCTCCTGACCTGACCATTCCACAAATAAGATATTCCATCTCTTGACTCTGGACATTTTCCTAGGCATGTAGCCCATGCCTGGAATGGGGAGAGCTAGGTGGTGCAATACATGCATAGAGCACAGACCCTGGAGTCAAGAGGACTTGAGGTCAAATATAGCCTCAGACACTTACTAGCTGTGGGTGACCCTGAGCACGTCACTTAACCCTATTTGCCTTAGTTTGCTCATCTCTAAAAATGAGCTAGAGATGCAACTCCAGTCTCTTTGCCAAGAAAACCCCAAATGGGGTCATGAAGAGTTGGTCATGACGGAACATCATCGTACCTGGGATGTTCTCCCACTTCAATTACTGACGTCCCAGCTTCCTTTAAGTTCCGACCTCGTACAGGAAGCCTTCCCCAACTGCTCTCAACTCAAATGCTTTCCTGTTTGGCCTGTGACTTGCTTTGTATGTGCTTGTTTCTTGTTTGCGGGTTGTCTCTTCCATTGGCTACTTGAGGGCAGGGCCGCTTCCCCTTGCCTCTTCTTTTTATCCCCAGAGCGCGTAGCCCAGAACCTGGCGCACGGTAGATCGCCTGACTATGAACTTCATGAGGTCAGGGACCATATTCTCTAACCTGTGGTTTTGTCCCCCAGGACTAGCACATTGTTTTTCGTATTTCCACTTCGAGACTGTTAATAAAATGCCCTCAGCTTTCTGTTCTCTGTGCTCCCTAATTTTTGACATTCCTCCTGCCCCTTCTAACTAATTTTGACAAATGACATAACACAGATGTCTTCTTTCTTAATTACAAAAGTTGTAGAGAGAAAAGGCTCTCCCGAAATTGTAGGGGCGGAAATATAGTAGGTATACTGTGTGCATGAGTGTATGTGAGAGATAAAGGCACAGAGACAAGGAGGGAGGGAGAAAGAAAGAGGGAGAGAAGGGGGAAGAAAAGAGAAGATGTAAAGGGAGAGAGGAGGGAGATAGAAGGAAAAAAAGGGAGAGAGATGGAAGGAGGGAAAGAGGGAATGGGACAGAGGGAGGGGAAGAAAGGAGGAGAGAGAAAAGTGGGCAAAGGGGGAAGAAAGGAAAGAGTTTGCAGAGATCATCAACTAGGTCTTCTTAAAAAGTCATACAAAAATTGGTCACCCTAAGACTGGTATTGCAGAAGTATATTCTGCCCTTCTCTTCCCTGTATCCTCCCCCTCCCCCTTTCCCAAAACATTGTGTAATGGTAGTGGGGATTTGAAGACATTTCCTGCCCCTTGTAACAACAAGTACTTAACATCTTGTTTAAAGTTCAGATTTTCAATTGATTATATCAAGCCTTTAAAAAACAGAACTTGTGAATCCCACAGTGGGAGGAACTTGCTGATGGAACAGGAAGGGATGGGGCAGGGAGGAGCTAATGACCAGGATAAAAAGCTGAACACAAGCTGAGCCAGAACTGCTGAGGGCATTCTTGCTTGAGGGAGTCTCTTTTGTTTTGAAGGCCTGATGAGAGAAGGTTTGGGAAGGCTTGGGAATGTGGATGTTCACTGCAATGGTTATGTGTACCAACTTCATGGTTACTGTAATGAATTTGACTTTCTGGTTTTGGGACTCAGTTTTCTGGTATTTGAATAAATGCTTTGGTTCTGTCCTCCATGTGGAGAGCCTGTTACATTTTGTGATTCACTACACCAGCATATTCATAGATGCCTTGGGTGCTGTGAATCTCACATTGGTGTTACACAGTGTCAAGCACAACTACTTTAGAGAATTTGAGAAACTGAAGATCCCCATATTCTGTGAAAATTGTTGTCAGTTATTTTTTTTTCTCTTTGTCACCCCATTTGGAGTTTTCTTGGCTAAGATACTGGAGTGGTTGGCCATTTCCTTCTCTAGCTCCTTTAAAGATAAGGAAACTGAGGCCAACAGGGTTAAGTGACTTGCCACTTAAATCACACAGCTAGTAAGTGTCTGAGGTCAGATTTGAACTCAGTAAGAGTCCGGACCCAGTACTCTATACAGTTTGCCACCTAGCTGCCTCTACTGAGGCATGTGGGATTTTAAAGCTCCTTATTGATTCCATAGTTTCTTTTGGTAGTCTCAAAGCTTATGAGAATGACTATCCTGCCTACCTGTTTTTTACACACATAAAATGAATGCTTTTGAGTCCTATCTTCTACTTTGCTCATCTGTCAGGTTTTCTCGACCTAAACTCCTGAGCCAGTGGTCTTAACATCATCACTTGTGTTACCATTGCCTTTTTATGGTGCCATTACGTTAAGTGTAATGTTTTCTTTCACACTTATTGCCACACCTCCCCCTTTTCCCTGTTGAATCCACCCCATCTGTGGGATTAAATCCCCTAGTAATTTAATCACAGAGTCACCTTGGCCCAAGTTTATGTTACATCATAATTCCCATTAACCACAAAATGTATTTGCAGGGCAAATATCTTGTTTCTGATCCCCTTTCCAATTGTGGAGAAACAATGGAGCTAACCTTCTTCTAAGCTCTTATTTCTTTTGGGGGAATGCTCATTCTTTCAGGCTTTCTTCAGGCCCCTCTTTTTTGCTAATTCCTTTCTGGTTCAAAATCTGCTGATCAGTTATGTCCAAATGCTCATTTTTCCTGTCCTCTCTGTCCTCCTCTTACTACCATAGGAGAGTTTGGTTGGGTGGGGTGGGTCAGGTAGAATTATTTTTCTTCTTTTTGTAAATCTTTTTGTAAAATTTGAGAAAGAGAGAGAGAGAGAGGAGAGAGAGAGAGAGAGAGAGAGAGAGAGAGAGAGAGAGAGAGAGAGAGAGAGAGAAAGAGAGAATGTGTGTGATTTTCCCCTAGCAAGGTATATCTTTTGACTACCTGGAACTGAATCTACATTCTTTATGTATTTATATCCTTATTAAAAAGCATTTTCATCTATACTATGTTGGACCTACAAAATTCCTCCAACCTTGAAGAATGCTGATGAAAATGTGGGCCAGGTATCCCCTCCTTGAAGGGTGATGGCTGCTTTTAGAGAATTTTAGTTTTTCCTTTATTTTCACGTTCCTAGCCTCTCAGGCATACAGGACTAAAAGTACAAGTTCTGTAGATATTTTACTTGGGAAATCAACCCTCTCTTCCAGTGTCATCCAGCAAAAGCAAAGGTCCTGGCTCTGAGCCTCTCTGCCTTACTTAAAGTCATGGCCAGTTCATACTTATTTTCCCTTGGCTTTTTTCTGGATACTCAGTTTCAATTGTCTTTCCTAAATTTGAGTCAGCACAGCTCCCGAAGGCTGCTGACCTAATTAGTGGCTGTTACCACATCACAGTGTTGTTTGTTGAATCAGGCAAAGTGATAAATTGTGTTTAATCTTCTATACCCCCTTACTACTTTTAAATTTTTCTTTTTTTTCTTTTGAACTGAATCATCTACAAACAGAAACATTACAATACACAAATGTAAGAAGGATAATCCACATTCTTCAACCACTTAATTAATTCAACTAAGAAAAGCTGTGATACCTCTGATATCAGATAAGAATGCTTCTTCTTTTTCTTTTTTTTTTTTTTTAGCTTTTTGGAGGGGAGAAGGCTGGACAATTGGGGTTAAGTGACTTGCTCAAAGTCACACGGCTAGTAAGTGTGTAAAGTGTCCGAGGTCGGATTTGAACTCAGGTCCTCCTGACTCCAGGACTGGTGTTCTATTCACTGCACCACCTAGCGCCCCAAGAATGCTTCTTTGATTAGCTTACAGCATCAATCAATCAGGGGTGTAAACTAGATGTGAACAATTCATTGGTACCTCTCTTGAATCAGTCAATCAAATTTTTTTGCTATTGTTTAGTTATGTTCAGGCCTTCCTGACCTCATTTGGGGTTTTCTTGGCAAAGATGCTAGAGTGGTTTGCCATTTCCTTTTCCAACTCATTTTGCAGATGAGGAAACTGAGGCAAATGGGGTCACAGAGTTAGTAAATAGGGTTAAGTGACTTGCCAGGGTCACACAGCTAATAAGTGTCCCAGACTCAATTTGAACTGAAGAATGTTGAGTCTTCCTGACTCCAGGCTAGAAGAGCTCTATCTACTATGCCAATCAGATGAGAGAGAACAAATACTCATTATGGGAGGAGTGAAGTGCTTCAAGTCATTGGATAAAATCAGATGATGCTCATGGAATATGTATAAGGATTGTTTGAAGGCATTTAGGCACAACCCTGAGTCTCTATAGATCAGAGATTCTAAAAACAAGACATTTGAGAATTGATACAGACCTCTTACATCTGTACTAGACAGAAAGAGGAAAAGTCCAGAGGGAGTATGGTCATCATCTTCCCTCTTAATTGACCATTGGCAGATCTTCATTGTTCAGAGAGAGTGGGCTAGTAACAAGTACTACAGCCAGATGGGAGCTGATAGAGGACAAACTTTAGGGTAGAGAAAAGTACAGCTCTGGAGTCTCCAGAGGTAATGACCATTAGAGCCCAACACAGAACTACACTTAGAAGTGGTATGCTGGAGCTGCTCATACTACCTCCCGAGATCCTGTTGTTAAATTTTCAGAATGACCATTTACACCTTAGATATTGGCTTAAGCTACAAATCAGGGCCTGATTTATTGTTTTGTTGACTGTCTAGATTCAAGTGATGGTGTATTGTTAATGTATTTTTTGCTTAATGGGAAAATCTTTCCCATCCATTAACAGGCCCATGTGACCCGCTTACCTCACATGGAACATGAATCAAACATGAGTTTCACATGAGCCTGGGTCATGAGAGTTGTGATGCCTTCTGACCCTGAAGAAGCATATATTTACTTTGAGAGTAGCATTTTGCTTTGGGGCTCACTCATGGGAAGAGCTTTCATGTGATGTAGCCAGATAAGAGTCTGGGTAGCCATTAAGGAGCCCCCCTAGCTTTGAAAACCCAGATGTTTGTGCTTCTCTCTCTGGTAACTATATATGTATGTAATGGTCAGACAGTTGAATCTGTCTATTGAGCTGTGATGTATGTATTATTTGGTCAGACAGGTAGAAGCCCCATCTGTTGGTCTTTATTTTATTATTTCTGTTTGTATTTTCTCTGAAGTTCAGGGTGCTAACTTTTTCCCCTCAACTAAGTAAATGATGTATGTGTTTGATTAAAGTAAGATCATTGACCCCTTTTGAGTTGCTTTCCTTTAGCAGCCCTCATGTGTGTTGCTGTTATTGGTCTCATACCCCCACAGCAGCTGCAAGTAGTATTACTGTTACAGACAGAGAAACTGTAATAATGCAGATTAACTTAAAAATTTGTCATTTGTACATTTTCTTTTCAGAGAGCTGATTGTTAAAATATTTACCAAAGCTACTTGCCTAAGGGTGACCCTCCATGAAGTAAGTCCACTTTCCCCAGGGGTTCTGTATGTACTCGAAGCAAAGTGTGTCCTAGACTTTTGGTATAATTGACTTTATCCTATTACTAACACTCCTTTCTAAATAATCCTTTGGGCTAACTGACTAATTTGAGACCGATGAGGAACAAAGTAGATGAAGGCTCATGAACTTGGGGATAATCCTAGGCCACTTAGAGAAGAATTTAGTCATCTTCTGGGGAAGACTACCCATCCAAGAGATAGGTGGGGAAAGGGAGCCCAGAGCAGATATTATAACAAGGAAGAACAAAAGATTGAGTATAAAACATTGAAAACTTTTAATATCAAGCTTCTAAAAATGTGTATTAAATTTAACATAGGCTAGGGACCTGAGTTCAAATCCACTCTCAGACACATTCTAGCTGTGTGATCCTAGGCAAATCACTTAACCTCTGGTTAAAAAGATCCACTGAAGAAGGAAATGGCAAACTACTCTAATATCTTTGCTAAGAAAACCCCATGGACAGTTGGTTCATGGGATCATGAAGAGTGGGCCACACCTGATCAATTGAACAACAACAAAAGGGACTAAACCTGGGATTTCATCAGTATTGGAACCCTCAGGTGAAGAAAGCCACCTCTATCAATGCAGATCAGAACCTTCTCTGTTAACTCACAAAGAGTACAACCAAAAACAGTGAATAGGTAAGTGATGATTAAGGCCAGGATTGTCACAGGCAACCTTCTTCATAGGATCCTTTAAGGCTGTAAGGTCAGTTCTCCACTAGACCTCAGTATCTACATTTAATAAGATTGTAAAGAAATTGTTCCATCTGTTTCCTTATGAGTTTTTTTCTCCTATACATATTTTTGCATCTTTTCGCATCTCTTTTTTGCATCTCTTACTTTCCACTAACTACCTCCACTCCCTTCCCATGTCAAAACTCATCCTTTTAGCAAATAAAAAATGTGATCAAGCAAAATAAATTAACACGTTGGCCACATCTGAAAATGTATGTCTGGTCTATCACCTCTCCACCAAGAGGCAGGGACATGCATCTCCATTAGTCCTCTAATATCACGGTTGGTCACAATGTTTATCAGAGTTCTGAAGTCTTTCAAAATTGTTTTATTTTACATAATTGTGGTCATGTACATTATTCTTCTGATCCTGCTTATTTTAATCTGCACTTATATGATTTTACCCAGAGGACCTCCCATTTGGTCACACAGGCCCAGTGACTGGAATAATAGAACAGAATTGAGGAAAGCAGTATTTTGTTAGTTGAGAACAGAAGTGTTAGCCCAATTTGTAGGTCTTTGGTCCATCTAATAACTCAAATACACCATCACCTAGTACAAGGCTAATCATCCTTGATCGTGTTTCTGCCTTGCTCAAAAATCTTGCATGATTTCCTTTTGGAAAAGAGGCCAAACTGCTTAGTTTGGGATTTGGGAGCCCTTTCATCCTTGGTCTGACCTTCCAGCCTTATCTCACATGTACTCTGCATCTTTTGCCCAAGGTATTTACCAAACAAGACCACTTAATATTTCCCAGTTACAACCTGCACGTTCCCACCTTTGGGTCTTTATCTTCACTGTTTCCTATGCCTGTATTGATGCTCATTGCCTCAACCTCTAACCTTTGGGATCCTGCCTATTCTCCAAGGCCCAACTGAAAAGTCAACTCCTCAATAAAGCCTCCGGGGAGTCCACTGAGGAGGTTCAAATGCAAAGTGTTTTGCAAACTTTAAAGAACTAAATAAAGGTGATCATTTTTATTATTCCCCAGCCCAAGGTGATCTCTTCCTTCTCTGAAGCCTCATAACCATTGTGTGTGTGCATCTCCCCTTGTATTATTGTTCTTGGTGTTTTTATCTCCTTCCCTCACCTGCCTGTACTTGATAATTCCACTTCTTCACCCAAAATGACCTTCTCAGCCCCTTGCTTTATTGCTCTCATTTTGCCCACTCAACAAAAATTTTTCTTTCTCACCAATTACTTTCTTGCTGCCATATCTAAGAGCCTTTTATTCTCTGCTCATCTTTCTTGACCTCTCTGTAGCCTTTGACATTGTCAATCCATCCTTCCCCCCCCCCCCCGATATTTCATTATCTTGTGGACTCTATAACATTTCACTTTCTTGGTTCTCAGCCTACCTATCTTATTACACCTCTACTTCCTTCATGAGCTCTTAAATTTTCCTGTTAGCTAATAAATGGGCTTTCACTAATGCTCTGTCCCTTTCTCTTTT
The DNA here is from genome assembly GCF_028583685.1 of Petaurus breviceps papuanus. Lineage (NCBI taxonomy): Eukaryota > Metazoa > Chordata > Mammalia > Diprotodontia > Petauridae > Petaurus > Petaurus breviceps. The sequence goes on from NW_027187419.1 coordinate 71,726,110, forward strand.
ATATATAATCTTCCATGACAATCCCATCTCTTTCCAGACTTTCGATTATTACCTCTCTGCAGATGACTTTCATATCTACAACTCTAGTTCTTAAGTCTCTTTTGAGTGAGTCTCCTATTTCCAACTGCCTGCTGGACATCACCTCTAATACCTCAGACTTGAAATGTTGAAAGTTCAATTCATCATCTGTCCTAAAAAAAAAACTTCCCTTCTTCCTAAGTACCCTATTTCTGTTGATGATAATATAACTATCTGGTCCCCACTGCCTGAGAATGAGCTTTGTTACATTTCACTGTTTCTTCAGGGTTCTCCTATATCTTTAAGGGGGTAAGAGGGTATCTATTTCTCTATGCTATTGGCTTAAACCACTACCAGTGGTTTTCTCCCAGTATGAGGGGTTCATTGAACCTCAGTTGCACTTAACAAGGGTGCAGGGGGCCACTTAAAAGTCAGATTAGCTTATTAGCTTTTATGAATTAATATATAAAGGTATAGCAAGAACAAATATAGATATTTCTTCTTTCCCTCCAATACCTAATCCTCCTTTACACCACCCCAGTCTATGAGGAGAGGAAGGAGATGAAGTTCACAGTTTTACTGAGTTCCAATATAGCATGGTCTCATTAAGTTCAAAGTACGGACACCTCCTCATTCTTCCCCTCTTCTTTTGTCCTGGCACCCTGGCTTCTCAGGGTTTCCCTGCTGAGCTGGCAGTAATGTCTGGCCTGGAATCCTGCCTCCAAGGTCACCATGTCTTGAGCTCTTGGGTCCATGGACTCCACCACCTGTGCCTAGAACTGAAAAGAACAAATGAAATAGACCAGCACCCCCAAACAAATGGGACATTGGGGCAGCTAGGTGGCGCAGTGAATAGAGCCCCGGCCCTAGAGTCAGGAGGACCTGAGTTCAAATAGGGTCTCAAACACTTAACACAAAAACTAGCTGTGATCTTGGGCAAGTCACTTAACCCCAATTGCCCTACCTTTTCCCCTCCAAAAAATAAAAAAAAAACAAAGCAAATGGGACATTCATTGGTCACTCAGAAGTTAACAAAAGGTTTTAAGTCATGGCATAGAAAAGACATTCAACAAGAAAAATGAAGTACTTTGGTTTGGGTAGACAGAACACCCCACACTACCACCACCACCATATTGAAATGGATCTGGTTAGCTGGAGAGAGTGAGCTGACTTTCATGGCCTTGGCATTTCTGCCAAACCTAAATGGCCACGACTTCACAGAGGAGGGAGTTTTTGGGCAATTAGGTGACCAGAAAGCCATGCCAATACAGCCAGAGGCTATCAGGAAGTTACATCAATGGAATCACAATTTAAGCCTTGGCCTTCTGAGCCAATCCAGTCTTGGTGACAGGTTCTTTGCCTTTTAGGGAACTGACTGGCCTAACCTACATGGAAAAGGATGAAATGGGGACGTTAGTAACTAGTGATTCTATCACAAGAACAATACATTTTTTTCCCATTTATTTTTAGTTTTTAATATTCATTTCCACAAGATTTTGAGTTACAAATTTTTTCCCCATCTTTCCCCTACCCCTCACCCCAAGATAGAAAGCATACTGAATATCCCTTCCTCCAATCTGCTTTCTCTTATATCCTCCCCCACCCCCTCTAACTTTCTAGTAGGGCAAGATGGATTTCTATACCCCAGTGCCTGTATCTCTTATTTCCCAGTTGCATGGAAAAAACAATTATTTTTTAACATTTGTTTTTAAAACTTTGATTTCTGGATTCTTTCTCTTCTTCCCTACTAACCCACCCCCACTGGGAAGACAAGCAATTCAATATAGATTGTACATGTGTAGTTATGAAAAACGTTTCCATAATAGTTATATTGTGAAAGACTAACTATATTTCCCTCCATCCCATCCCCCATTAATTCTATTTTCTACTTTGACCCTGTCCCTTTTCAAAATATGTGCTTCTAACTATGCTCTACCCCAGTCTGCCCTCCCTTATATTATATCCCCCCTCTTATCCCCTTTTCCCCTACTTTCCTGTAAGGTAAGATACCCAAAGGAGTGTGTATGTTATTCCTTCCTTAAGCCATATCCAATGAGAGTAAGGTTGACCCATTCCCTTTCACCTTCCTGCTCCTCCCCTCCATTGTAACAGTTTTCTCTTGCCTCTTTTATATGAGATAATTTACCCTATGCTATCTCTCCCTTTCTACTCTCATTATGTTCCTCTCCCACCTCTTAATTATTTTTTAGATATCATCCCTTCCTATTCAACTGATCCAGTGCCCTCTGTCTATGTATACATGTACACACATATACATACTCACATATGTATTTATATACACTCCTATACATACACACACATATTCCCTTCAACTATCCTCATGCTGAGAAACAATACATTTATTTAGGCACAAGTTCTGCCTTTCTTTTTCTCTAGAGCAGTTTGAAATATATGCCCTGCTTTTGGTCTGAGACATTCTTTAGATTTTAGTCTCCATACTCTGGGCAATCCCTTGGCTTTCAAGTGACTCTATTTTGCCTGAGGGTTTAATGCTGATTGCTTCTTGCTTTAAAACAATGACTGGAGTGTGGCCTCCAACATTCACTAATATAAGGGATCATGTTTAAAAATTCACTCTAGCTTTTGGGCTTACTCTGCAATGTCTAAAAACACATCTGTAGAGTAAATTTTCCTGAACTACCCTAATAAACCCTGATCTCCTTGATGATATTCTCATGCCCCAGGGCGAGAGACTCCAAGTACAGCTGCTATAGTGATCTTTAAGACTATATTCTCCTTGTGGTTAGAAAGTGCTACTCAATTGGTTATAGAAATCTATCGTAGGAGGGGAAGGGGATAAGAGAAGGGAGGAAGGGTGACAGAAGGGAGGGCAGATGGGGGAGGGGGTAGTCAGAAGCAAAAATATTTTCATTAAGTTTAAACTGAGATGTTTTATTTGTAGTGACATTATGGATACTTCCTAGGCACTTTCTGGACTGTTTATACTTTCGTACATAAATGCACATAAATTTTCCACTGCTTAAAAGTCATATCTACAAATATGCGACACAGGAACTTAGCCCAATTTTCAGCCAATTAGAAATTGTAACAGTTTTGCAAGAAAGAGACACTGACAGCCAAAGCAGGCAATTCTTACAGCAAAGGGGCATCAGGGGAAATCTGGTGCCAGTTTCAATTCGGTTCTCAAAGTCAGCATGTTAAAGTAAGTCCTTTCATGAAAGGAAAAGTGAACTTCAAATAAGTTGTGCAAAGAATATGAAGTCACAGGTTTGAGATGCCAGTTCAAATGTAATTTTTGGTAAAGCAGACTTGCTGAAAGTTAGCAAGGCGTCCTTTAAAACACTTTATTCAAAATGCCAAAAAAAAAAGTGCCGTACCCTTTTTTGACGAGAGGAATAATAGATTTTATTGTGTGTTTGTCCTTCGTTTTCGAAGAGGACCATGGCATCAGGGAAATGATGACATGACTTGAAGTTGACTTTGATTTGAGTGAGGGAGGGCTATGCAAGCTCACTAATCTCACTTTCTCCTCCAGAACCATCAATAGACTTTATGAAACTGAGTTTCAAATCAGAGGACCTGAGTTCAATTCCTAGCTGTTTCCTAATACCTATATGACCTTAAATCATTCACTTAATCATTCTAGGTATACACCCAGTAGTACTATCTCTGAGTCAGTATATGAACAGTTTAGTAACTTTGAGGAAATAGTTTAAAATTGCCTGCCAGAATGCCTAGATCAATTCACATAGCACTTAATGTACCTGTTTTCCCACAGCTACAGCAACATTTCTCATTTTCATCTTGTTAACTTTGCCAGTCTTATGGGTGTGAGGTGGAATGATAAAGTTGCTTTAATTTGTGTTTCTCCAATTGTTAGCCATTTGGAGCATTTTTTCATATTACTATTGATAGCTTGGATCTCTTTCTCTGTAAATTGCTTATTTGTATCATTTGACCATTTATCAGTTGGGGAAGGGCTCTTATTTTTATAAATTGAAGCAGTTCCTTGTATATCTTGGAAATGAAATGCTTATTGGAGAAACTTGCTACAAACATTTTCCCCAGTTACCCCTTTCCCTTCTAATTTTAGCTGCATTGGTATTATTTGTGCAGAAGCTTTTTAATTTTGTGTAATCAAAATTATCCATTCTGTGAACAATTGTGATCTTTTTATATTCTGTTTGGTCACAAACTCTTTTCCATCCATACATCTGAAGGACAGTGATTTCTTCCTTGCTCCTCTAATCATGATGTCATCCTTTATGTCTAAGTCATGTACCCTTTTGGACTTTGTTGTTACATAGTACCATGGGATGTTGGTGAATACCTATTTTTTGCCAGACTATTTTCCAATGTTCCTGGAAGGTTTTTGTTGAATAATGAGTTCTTGCTTCAATATCTGGGATCTTTGTATTTATCAAACACTAGAGTCTTGTGCTCCTTTGTTTAAAATAGATGACAGGAAGCAATATTGAGATGATATCTCCAGTATTAGAAGTATTTTTTTTTTCTTTTTGGAGGGGGGAAGGCAGGGCAGTTGGGGTTAAGTGACTTGCCCAAGATCACACAGCTAGTAAGGTTGAGGCTGTATTTGAATTCAGGTCCTCCTGACTCCAGGGCTGGTGCTCTATTCACTGCGCCACCTAGCTGCCCCTAGAAATAATTTGAGAGGTTGGATGGTTCTGGACACCTACACTTCAGGAGAAGCCAGTGGCATCTTCTATAGAATTTCTTGGAAAAAAAAAATGGGTGTGGACAAGGGGATAAACCTACCGCATGGCTTGACTTGCTGGAAAAGATGTAGCTAGAGGTAGTTTTTTTTTTTTGACAGTATAGAAGTGAAGGAAGATGAAATGCTGGTTCAGCAATCTTGCAAAATGCCTAATATTTTGATGTTTAACCTATCAGCATCCAGAAAATTATAATTGTAATGATAAGCTATTGCTACTTAGGTTTTTTTGGTCAGTGTTTGTGTTTTTAACATTTCTTTTGTAGTAGAAATAAATAGCTGCTCTGTACCTGATTTACTTTGTACATTGAACCCCTTTTCACTTACCTCTTTGGGAATGTCTTAGAAATAAAACAAACCTTAGCTTTAAGTGATTATCCCTGGGTCTCCAAGGCAGGGAGTACTTTTCAGTGCTAAATTTGAATGAGCTAATATTTCCCTACGTGAATTCAGACACATTAAGGCTGAAGATTGTCTTTTCTTATCTATTGCTATGAGTTATCAAGTCTGGATGTTATTTCTAGAGTTAACAATCTGTTAATTATGTAGGAACTATGAAAGTGTGGTTAGCTCTCTTGACTCTTGCTGTTTTATGACGTAAGATGACATTACTCATGATCTTCTATCATCCTTCTTTACAAAGTTTTATAAACGGACTTATATTCTAAATTTCTGGTGTTTTGAGATACTGTTTCTCAGGAGGATAGGTTCATTATTTGCTTACTAAGGAGGCCTTTAGGCTCATTTGCTTTCTTTTGCCTTGTTATGATGTCTGATTTACATTGGTTAAATGTCTATATTAAATTATTGTAGTTGGTATGTATATCCCTTCCTCCATCTTTTTCCCAATTTTCAGTGCTAGTAACTTGTGTAAATATGTTAGTTTGGAGTTGTTTTAATTATATACCATGTCTTATTTTCATTCCTATTTTTCTAGCTTTTTAATAATTTTTATCATTGCTCTAAAAAGTCAAGGTCTGACTACACACAGACAGTGATTCAAAAATTACTCCCACATCAGTGATGAGTCATTTCCTGTCTTATAAATATAACTACTTTCATTTTTCGTGTTGTTTTTGTTACTTGTCATATCTAGCACCATCTGATTCTTTTTTGGAAAAAAGTTACCCATGATATATGTGTTTCTGTGTAATGTAAACTCTTTTGGTTACTCTTAGTCTTTTAACTCCAATCATATTGTGCACATACTCTTCTATTTCCCTCTTTGCATAGATGGTACAGTGAATAGACCACTGGGCTGTGAATCAGTAAGACTTATCTTCATGAGTTCAAATCTGACTTCAGACACTTATTAGCTGCATGACCTTGGGCAAGTCATTTAACCCTGTTTGCCTCAGGTCGTCATCTGTAAAATTTGACTGGAGAAAGAAATGGCAAACCACTCTAGTATCTTTGCCAAGAAAACCCCAAATGGGGTCACAAAAACTTGGACATAAATGACTCAACAACAATGACTGAATTTCAAACTATAATTTACTTAATTTAGAGGATCTTACTGAGCTCTTCATAGATTTTTTTTTTTTACCACTTTATCTTCTACAGCAGATGCTGGTATATGAAAGTGGATGCCTAAAGGGAAAGAGGACCAATTACTTCCCAAGGCCCTCAAGCAAAAGCTAGATTGCCAGTTGTCAGAGACCATCAAGTCTAAACTATATATTAAAAATGCTCTCTTTCACAACATTCCTAAGATTCTTCCAATTCTGAAATTCTACAAAACTGTGATTCTGTAACAAGCCTGTGAGTTAACTTGGTCCCTGGGACTATGGGTTGGCTATGCCATCCTCAGCGGTCACTTGGCCATAAGAACAAAATCAACTTGATATAAATAATCAAGTTCCATTTGATTTTAAGACTTGAGGATTGAGACTAAAATATCTTCATTTCCCAATTAAGCATAGCCTAAAATTTGGACTAAGACTTTTTGGGATACCTTGTTTTTAAGGTAGGGAGCTTCTCTGACTTCTATTGAAAAATTATAGGCCAGCTTTAGCTACAACTATGAAGTATTAGAGGCTATGGCATGGCCAACCCATAGTACCAGGGACCAAGTTAGCTCACTGGCTTGTTATAGAATCACAGTTTTGTAGAATTTCAGAATGGGAAGAATCTTAGGAATGTTGTGAAAGAGAGCCTTTTTTTATATATAGTTTAGACTTGATGGTCTCTGACAACTGGCAATCTAGCTTTTGCTTGAGGGCCTTGGGAAGTAATTGGTCCTCTTTCCCTTTAGGCATTCACTTCCATGTTTGGACAGCTCTCTAACTGTTAGGAAGTTTTTCCTCGGATTAAGTCTAAATTTGCCTCCTTGCAGTTTTCATGCATTGGTCCTAGTTCTAACCCTCTGGATCCAGAACAAGTCTAATCGATTTTCTATATGGCAGATCTTCTGATATTTGGACACAGTTATCTTTTACCTGTTCAGTCTTCTCTGGGATAAACATTCCCTGTTCTCTCAGCAGATCTCCATGTGGAATAAACTGGAGCCTCTTAACTAACCCAGTTGCCTTCCTCTGTATACTCTCCAGCCTATCAGTGCCCTTCCAAGAATGTGCTGCCCAGAACTTAACAGCATATTTTAAGTGTGGTCCGATTAGAACTAAGTACTGTGGTGTTATTAGCAACTTGGACAATAGACCTGTCTATCAAAACCAGGTGAACTTGGAACATCTTATCAGGACTCTTAAAAGTATTTGAAAATGTGCATCTTTTGTTTCATGATTAGGAATTTGTTGCCTTGAACATTGCCACAATAAGCAATGAACTAATTGTTCATTTGGGCTGTTCTTTTTGTTTTTTCCTTTGCTGTTCTGTGACTATTGACTCATAGTGAGCTGTAAGTCCACTAAAACCTCATGTTTTTTTTCCAGACGAACTGCTCTTCAGCCATACTTCCCCAATCTTACACTTAAATTCATTTTGAAGTCATAGTGTGACTTAACATTATTTCCCATTAAACATTCTAGCCTTCTAAGACGTTCTTGAATCCTGGTTTTCTAATCCACTGTGTTTCTTTTTTCTCCCACATTTATCACATCGGCAAATGCAGTAAGCACGCCATTTTTTGCCTCCATCAGTATGAGACTAAATGCTGATTCCTTGTGCTCTCCACTGAGCCTTCCAAGTTGACATCGAATCACTTATAACTCCTCTTTGAATCCAATCATTCCTTCTATCAGTAAAGAATCTATTTAATAGCACACATGTCTAGCCATATTACTCCATTTTTTTTTCATAAGAATGGCATGAGTGCCTTAGCAAGAGTTGTATGCTTTGTTTAGACCTAGTCAGAGTAAATCTGGGTATATTATATCACTATTCCTCTGAAATTAATTCTCTTAACTATCCAAAAAAGTCTGACTATGGTCTAGTCTTGATAAAGCCAAGTTATCAATGCTTCCTTTTTTCCTAGATGTTTGCAAACTATCCCTTTAATAATGCAATCTAGAATCTTGCCAGGAATTGAAGCAAATTCACCAGGCTGAAGATCCCACTTTTTTTTTTTTTTTGAAAATTGAGACATAATATCCTTCTTTAGTCTTACAGCACCTATACCACCCTTTACAACCTTTCAGTGACAATAAATCCGCAGTCACATTGGCCCATTCTTTCAGTAGCTTTAGGATTTAGTTAATTTGGTCCAGGTTACTTGCATTCATTATGGACAGCTAGTGCCTTGCCCTTAATATTTAAAAATCTATTGCAAGGAACAAATTATTTCCCTCTTTTGGGCTTATAATTGCTAGATGAAGTAAGAACATTGTATATTCTGGCAGAAATTGTTCCTCCTCATATTGCTGGGTCAGGAGTTTACACTTGTTACTATTGTTACTATTCTGGCATCAAGTAGGGTACCAGTATAAAGCAATCTCTTAATTTATTATTCACATGCCAATTAAGAATAATAATAACAGTAGCTTAAATGTAATGTTTAATATGTATCAAACACTTTACAATTATTATGTCATTGGATTCTCACAACAACCCTGGGAGGGAGGTGCTGTTATTATTCCCATTTTACAGATAAGGAAACTGAGGCAAACAGAGGTTAAGCAACTTGCTTGAGGTTACACAGCTAGTATAGGTCTGAAGTCCAATTTGGACTCATGTCTTCCTGACTCCAAGACCAACACTCTATCCACTTAATCACAATCATTGCAGGATGACTGGGGAGTTCCTCTGGCCTGCCTTTCCTGAGCTCCAAGTGGTTTTAGAACTCTCAGGCCAGAAATGGAACTGATTGAGGTAGGATGATGGCCCTCATTCTGATTTGGAGCCTTGATATGTGTTTCCTGGACCCAGTTGGTTCTTGTGAAATATATCCACTCGGGTCATGTCCAGGGCTCCTTGGAAGAGCAAATTCATGTGAAGGATACCCAGAGCTAAGTCAGCTAAAGGAAGAAGGGAGAGGATTGGAAGTGGAGCGAGGGACACAAAGCCCTCTTGGAAAGCATTCATGAACTGGGAGCAAGAACCTGGATAGAAATCCTGCTCAATCTGAACCAACAGTGTATTAAGGCTGCATTGAAAGGCATAGTGTTCATGATTAGGGAACGGATAACCTCACTAGAATATGCTTTGGTCAGACCCCATCTGGAGCATTGTGTTCAGTTCTGGATACCACATTTAAGGAAAGACATTGATATGTCAGAGAACATCCAAAGGAAGGTGACCTTCCTGATGAAGGAACTGGAGATTGTGCCATTTGAAGGAAATGAGAAGATGTGGGAGTGAGGAAAGGAATCAGCTGTTTAAGGATCTGAAAGAATACAATGGAAGAAATAGACTGATTCTACCCAGTAGCAGGGAGCAGAATGCAGAGTAATGAGTGGAAGTTACAAAGAGTCTTAGATTGGCTCAGAGAAAAACAGAATACAGTATATTCAGGCTTTAAACAAAGACTATATGACCACTTGTCAGGTTTGTCATAGAAGAGATTCTTTTCCATTTACAGGTTGGACTAGATAATATCTAAGCATCCTTTTAATTCTGTGATTCCCCCTTTCAATGCCTCTTTTTTTTCATCTATAAAATGGTGATATTGTTATTTGCATAGCCTAGTGCAAAGGGATGATGGGAAAAGGGTGCTTTCTAAAGCTTAAAGTTTCATCTAAAGGTGAGTTAGTATAAATATGCAGTGGGAAAGCACCAGAAACTAGAGGGATACCCATCAGTGAGACACTGGCTGAACAAACTGTGGCATATGAATGGACAAAAATATTATAGTGCTGTAAGAAATGGGGAAACGGATGATTTCAAAGAGACATGGAAACACTTGTATGAACTGATACAGAATAAAGTGAGAAGAATCAGAACAATTTAATTCTATTACAACAATATTATAAAACTGAAAATTTTTTTTGGAGGTGGGAAGGTGAGGCAATTGGGGTTAACTGACTTGCCCAAGGTCACACAGTAAGTTTGTCATGTGTCTGAGACCGGTTTTGAACTCAGATCCTCCTGACTCCAGGGCCAGTGCTCTATTCACTGCACCACCTAGCTGCAAAAAAAAAAAAAATCAATAACTTTGAAGATGTGTATAAGCCAGTGAAGAATAAAATGAGAACCAAGAGAACAAGTTAGTATATGATAGTAACAACACTATAAAAAACAAGCAATTTTGAAAACCATATGAATTTTGATCAATGCAATGACCATCCCTATTCCAGAGCACCAATGCCGAAATGTCCTACCTTCCTCCTAACCAAAAAGTGATGGAATCTGTATAAAGAAGCAGAACATTGTATTGTTTTGAAAATGGCCAGTGAGGCAGTTTTTGTTTGACTGTGCATATTTGTTATAAGGAACATTTTTATTATTTGCTTTTTTTTAATGAGTTGGGGAGTGGGAGGGAGAGAAAATAGATTTTTGTTAATTAAAAATGTTTTAAAAAGAGCCCAGAAGCATTCCTATAACAACGCTCTATGCTGTGAAAAGCAGAAGCTGCAGTAACAGCAGGAGAGCCATTGCCCAGAGAAGAACAAGCTGGGGCTAGCCCTTAGGAGAATTTCCCAGGGACTGCCTAGTCTCCCTGGGTTGCAGGAGACTATTAAGACTGACATTGTGGGGAAGGGAAGATAATCTTTAAGGGTATGTAATAAGATGATGAACACTGAAAAACAGTTAAGCCGCAGCAGGAAGTTTGTTCCCATAGCAAATAAGAAAGCTGGTCACTTTTGAGAGAATTTCCTCTGCCCTATCATGTTACAGTACATGAGATGAAGTCCCAACTGAGTTCTGGGATTGTTTTTCCAAACATCATTAATTCAGACACAGTTTAATAAAGATTACTAGCTACTTCACCGGGTTGGCATAAGGAAGGTATTTTGTAACCCTTAAAGGGATATGTAAATGTGAGTTATTTCTTATTATCTATAATCACAGGCTCCCTTTAACTTGATAACAACTTACATTTATATAGTACTTTGAGGTTTGCAAAAATACTGCCCTCCTAATAACCCTTGGAGAAAGGTAAGGCAAATATAATCCTTATTTCAAAGCTTTTGTTTGCACGTCTAACTCCTCATGATCCCTTTTGGGGTTTTCTTGGCAAAGATACTAGAGTGGTTTGCCATTTCCTTCTCCAGCTCATTTTATTTTTTTATTTTAATTTTAATGTGTTAAGCGTATGAGGCCGGATTTGAACTCAGGTCCTCCTGACTCCAGGGCTGGTGCTCTAGTCACTGCACCACCTAGCTGCCCCACTCTCCAGATCATTTTATAGATGAGAAAACTGAGGCAAAAAGTGACTTGCCCAGGATCCCACGGCTAGTACATGTGTGAGACTGAATTTGAACTTGGGTCTCCCTAACTCTAGGCCTGGTAGTCTACCCACTGCGCCACCCAGCTGCCCTATTTCAAAGCTTTGACAGGAGGGTGAAGGAAAGAGAAGGCTTGAGATGACACTGAGTACGTGAACCTGGAAGTGGGACCCTTAAAAAAATAGTCAGTTTGGAGGAATAGGTTTAGAAGGTAAATAATGAGTTGTGTTCTAGATAGGTTTCCAACACTGATGGGGCCTAGTTTTCATCTTGCCCAGGAAATATGGCCATGTTCACACTTAAGAATGTGGCCCCTCTCCTACTGAATGATTATTTTCAATCTCTTCCACATCACTAGATTAAGAAGTTTACCAGATCATTTATTAAGCACAAATTTTCATGCAATTTTAAAAAATGGGGATGTTAGTCCATTTTTGAGGACAAATGAATTATTTTTCTTAGCTAGGGCTGCTATGATTGTTTTCTAAGCTACAGTGAACTAACATGAGGATCTCAGCTCTCCCCTCCTCCACCCCTCTTCCCCTCCTCCCTCAGCTTGTGATGGACATTGAGCAGGCAGCCTTTCACAGTATATATCTCTAAGGGCCATCAGCATCAGGGGAAAGCCAAAGATCATTTTTGCTCTGAACTGAGAACATTGTATCTTGCACCAGAGACTTTCTCTTCATTTTCCAAGTGCCAGAATGTGTCTTCCCAATTTACAGCAGGACTTTTGAGCCTGATGACTCAAATCTCAAGTTACTATGGCTGCCTTCTGTTCTTATGTCAACTGATGAGGTGAAACACAATATTAGAAAGCAAACTGAGCTCTAAGAAGACTGCTTTAGCAGAGAACCAGACCCTGGGCTGCAGGAGGCTATTAAGAGTGATGTGGGAAAGGGAAGATAATCTCTAAGGCTGGGTAATAAGATGATGAACACTGAAAAACAGTTAAGCTGGAGCAGGAAGTTTGCTCCCATGTCTGTTGGCTTACATTGCCTGAATCCACACACACACACACTCTCTCTCTCTCTCTCTCTCTCTCTCTCTCTCTCTCTCTCTCTCTCTCTCTCTCTCTCTCTCTCTCTCTCTCTCTCTCTCCCTTTCTCTCTTTCTTTCTCTCTCTCTCTCTCTCTCACTCTCTCTGTCTCTGTCTCTGTCTCTCTCTCTCTCTTTCTCTCTTTCTTTCTCTCTCTCTCTCTCTCTCACTCTCTCTGTCTCTGTCTCTGTCTCTCTCTCTCCTTCCCTCTCTCCCTCTCCTTTTGTGGTTACTATATAGTAAACCCACTGGAAACTCCAGTAATAGCCACTGTGCTGACCCCATTTTTGACTGAAACAGACTTGATAACTGACACTGGAACAGAAAAAAAGACTAAACCTTCAACCTCAATGTGTCTGGGTTCTTGAAGGTATAACCTACCAGGTGGTGTTGGTGAGCTGTCCAGCAGCCTGGAATCTGAGGGATGTCTTGGCTACTGGATGTGCTCTTGGAACTCCCTCCCTCCACCCTTCAAGGAGACATTTATGCTCATTCTAAGCCATCAAAAGTTTTATGTTCTGGCCAGAAACTCTTAAGGATCTCTCTCTCCCAAACTGATAGTTTTATGATGGTAAATTGGGCCATCTCTTGTCTCAGATCTTATCTAGCCATTAGTCATTGAGGCATTACCTCAGACAACCTGAGACCCAGGAAAGACCTAATTTAGAAAGGCCAAGGTCACCCACTGCATCCTGGGCCATTGTCAATCATCTTCTGTCTTGTCACTGAAATTCCATGACTTTGGATGAGAGTGAGGCTGATGACTTCGTGCAGCTCGGCCTCACTTAAATCCATTTCACGTTTAGAGTGGAGACATCACCCTGTGATGTTATTGAGCTGCAATGGTAATGTAATTCCCTTTGTGTTGGCAAAGGTAGCAGGTACTTAGCACTTTCTAATCGATCAAGCCTCTGTTGGGGAAACAGAAGGTATGAACTCCTGTCTCCTGTTGCCGACATAACAGGAAGGGGTTGGCTGAAACAGGAAGCTAATGCTGTGTGTATATAAGAA